>NC_051426.1:21916101-21918601 GCF_015228065.2 Penaeus monodon
TTGGTTTTAC
The DNA here is from genome assembly GCF_015228065.2 of Penaeus monodon. Taxonomy (NCBI): domain Eukaryota; kingdom Metazoa; phylum Arthropoda; class Malacostraca; order Decapoda; family Penaeidae; genus Penaeus; species Penaeus monodon. The sequence continues at coordinate 21,916,112 of NC_051426.1, forward strand.
TATTATTATTATTTGTTAGTTTTATTGTGTGTGTATGTGTTGCAAAAGCGGTAAACAGTGGTGGAGAGATGAAAATTTCACTGGCTAAACTTTTATTACTGTGCATTATGTTTATTACGGAAATAAAGTTTTTTGTTCAGTTTTTGGAGGCACACACACACAGACACATACACACAACACACACACACACACACACACACACACACACACCAAACACACACACACACACACACACACACACACACACACACACACACACACACACACACACCGAAATATAGACATAGAGACATGACAGATAATCAGACAAACAAATAAGAGACACAAACAGAGAAAGAAAGAGAAAGAGAGGAAAAAAAGAGGTGCCATAACAGGATTCGATTACGTCGAAAATCCTCCTCCAACTCGATTAGACGTCGACCTTAATGCATTCGGAATGTATCAGAGAAACGAAAATTTAAGGAACGAGGCCCATAAATTCTGAGAGTGTCGTGCTGGGGGGTCGTGGAGAGGAAGGGGGGGGAGAGTGTGGTGAAAAAAAGGAGGGGGGGGGACCCCGACGCGGAGAAGGGGGGGGGAAGAGGAGGGAGGGAGACGAGGGAGCAAGGGGGGGGGCAAAGGAGAGGCCGGGGGAGAAAGGAGAGAAGGGGAGCGGAAAGGAGGGGGAGGGGAAGGCGCAGGAAGAAGGGAGGAGAGAGAAGGAGGGGGGGGGAAGGGAATGGGCGGGGAGGGGGGAAGGGAAGCGTAAAAGGAGGAGGAGAAGGAGGCGGAAGGGGAGAGGAAGGGGGAGACGAGGAACGGGAGAGGGAGAGGAGGGGAGAAAAGGGGGAAGAGGAGGGAAAAAGAAGAGGAGAGGAGAGGAAAAAGAAGAAGAGGAGAGGGAGAAAGAGAAGAGGGATGGAAAGAGGAGAGAGAAGGAAGGAAAAAGAGGAGGGAGTGAGAGGAAAAAAGAGAGAAAGAGGAGAGAAGAAAAGAGGGAAAAACAAGAAAAGAGGAGCAGAGGAGAAAAGAGACGGATAGAGGGGAAAGGAAAAGGAAGAAGGAGGAGAGGCGAAGAAGGCGCAGACGGGGAGGGAAAAGAGAGTGGAGGGAAAGAGGAGGAGAGAAGAAAGGAGGAGAGAGAAGGAAGGGAGGGGGGAAAGAGAAGAGACGAGGAGAGAAGAGAAGAGAGGAAGGAGAGAGAGAGAATGAGAGAGAGAGAGAGAGAGAGAGAGAGGGGGAAGGAAAGGAGGAAAGGGGGGGAGAGGAGGGCAACACATACTGATGCAGAAGATGTACGGAGTGTGGCGGAATCAGAGGAGAGAGTCGTGGGAAAAGAGAGTGTGGTGGCGGAGAGAGTGTGAGAGGTGGGCGCGGGGGGGGGGGTATGAGAGGGGGAGAGAAGGAGGAAGGAAAGATGGAAGGTAAAGAGGAGAGGGAAGAAAGGAAGGGAGGGTGAAGGGAGATGTGAGAGGGAAATGGAGGATTAGAGAAGGGAGAAAGGGGACAAAGAAGACTAGGAGGAAGAAGAAAGAGAGAGGGAGGAGGGAGGAGGGAGGAAGAGAAAAGGGTCTGAAAAGGAAGCAATAAAAAGGAAATAGTAGAGAGAGAGAGAGAGAGAGAGAGGGGAGAGAGAGAGAAGAGAGAGAGAAGGAGAGAGAGAGAGAGAGAGGGAAGGAGAGAGAGGAGAGGAGGGAGAGAGAGAGAGAGAGGAGGAGAGGGAGAGAGAGAGTAGAGAGAGAGAGGAGAGACAGAAGAGAGAGAGGAGGAGAAGAGAGAGGGAAGAGGAAGAGAGGAGGAGGAGGGAAACTGAGGCCAAGGATAAGGAAAGAACAAAAGCAGCGAAGCGAACAAGCAAAAGAAGGAAGACAAGCCGCAGATGGCAGGTCAAAGAAGCCGGAACATGAGGATCGCCGACCAATCAGCCGCAGACAAACACTAACGCAAAAGTCTTCCCGACACGACACACCAAGCCAAGAGCAGAACACACACAGCACAAACTACACCCCAACCGGCAGCCGCCCCAAGAAACGCCAGAACAAACCCCCACACGAACATCCGACTCCTCCGCCCAAGCAGGCCCAGCCACCAACCCCCAGAAAGCCGACCGCCAAGGCGGCCACGCCCAAGAAAACCCGCGCCAGGCGCCCACGCGCCGAATACCAAACCCAACCCGGCCGAAGAAATGCCAGACAGACGAGCGCAAAGAAGACACCCCAAACAAGCGACGACGCACCACGCCAGACCGCGCCTAAACACAGCCGCCACGCCACCCGCACCGACCGACAGAACGCCCGAAAACACGGCCCCCCCGCCGCCTCACATCTGCACCACTACCGCGCCAACCAGAGCAGCACACGCACGCCGAAGGACGAAGCAAACCCAAGGGTAGCGGGCCCAGGAGCCGCCCCGCCGACGGCCAACCAGCCCGAAGACCTTCCGACCACGCAGCCGGAGGCCGCCCCGCCACAGCGCACCCGCCGCCGCCGCACCCCACCACCACCGCCGGCC
>NC_051426.1:21923601-21926101 GCF_015228065.2 Penaeus monodon
ATAGCAATGATGATAGTGGCAATGATATTTTTGACAACAATAACGGTACTAATGCTGCTGCTAATAATGCTAATGATGTTGATGATAATAATAATAGCAATAATATGATAATAATGATGATAATGATGATAATAATAGTAAGAATAATGATAATAATGATAATAATAATGTTAATAATAATAACAGCAACAACAACGACATCAATAATAATAGTAATAATAATGATAATAATTATAATGATAATAATAATAATAATAATAATAATAATAATAATAACAATAGTAGTAGTAATGATAATGATAACCATAGTGGTAAAAGTATTGAAAATAATAATGATTGTAATATTAACAAAAAGCAAAAGAAGAAGAAGACAAGATTAACACGAGAAATGAAAACCAGAACAGCAAAAAAAGGATTAAATCTAACGAAAATAATTATAACAAAACAATAAAAACATTAGTTTCACTAAAGAAAAGAACATAACTGTGAAATGTTGAAATGTGCATTTTCCGTTTCTCTGGAAGCCAGTATTTTATTTTTATATTTATTTTATAGTTATGTTTAGTTATAGTTATAGTGATATTATATTTTTTATAACTATATGCATATATACATACATATATACATACATACATATACATATATATATACATACATACACATTCACACTTATATATATATATATATATATATATATATATATATATATATATATATATATATATATACATATATATGTATGTATGTATGTATGTATGTATATGTATATGTATATGTATATATACATATATATACATATATATTATCATCATTATAAGCAGCAGCAGCAGCAACAACAACAAAACAACAACAACAACAACAACAACAACAACAACAGCAGCAACAACAACAACAACAACAACAGCAACACAACAACAACAACACAACAACAGCAACAACAACAACAACAACAACAACAACAGCAACAGCAACACAACAACAACAACAACAACAGCAACACAACAACAGCAACAAAACAACAACAACAACAGCAACAACAACAACAGCAACAACAACAACAGCAGCAGCAGCAAAAGCAGAAGCACCAACATCATCAATAACATTTAGCAAAGGCTGTCCCGTTGATGTTCGCGACAAGTTGAAACGTGTTTTTTATTGACGAGTCGATTTAACAATACTTAACAACTCCTCATAGATCTGTTCAAATTGTTTAGGCGATTATTCTATTGCTTTTTCTATCCTATCTATCTGTTGCCTTGTTTATGCGTTATTCAATTATCTATCCGATAATTTCTTATTTATTTGTACATTATGTAATCTATATGTGTAATGAGCCTTTAAATTTATCAGTACCTTATTAGTAGTGCAATTCACCAGTCTGCCTATCTGTCAATATTTTGATCAATTAATGAGTTTATCAATCCACTTTTTTATTACTTAATCAGTCCATTTAATTAAACATTTAGCAAGAAGTTTGCAGAAAACATTGACTTCACCTGTCATCCCCCCCAACCTGACATCTCCCTCTCTTGACATCCTTTATTCGAACACCTGTCTCGAACTTCTCACTCGAATTTTCGAATGTTTGCCTTCATTTATTTATTTTTTCATTTATCTTTAATGTTTAGGCCTATTTTTAGCAGGGTCTCTTATCAGAAATTGTGACGTCATACAGTGAGAGAGTGGGAGTGGATGATATGTGATCGATGGGTGAGCGAAAGTTTTGATTTCTCAAAAAGGCGCGGGGGGGTTTGTTATCTTTCGTTCGTCTGGGTGGCGGGAAGGAGAAACAAGTGAAGAGCGGGGTGCGTGTGCATCTCTCTCTTGCTCTCTCTCTTGGTCTATCTTTATTACTCTCTCTGTCTGTCTGTCGGTGTCTATCTATCTATCTGTTTGTCTGTCTGTCTTTGTCTGTCTGTCTGTCTGTCTCTGCCTGTCTGTCTATCTGTCCGGCTGTCTATTTCTGTCTATCTGTCTGTCTGTGTGTTTCTCTCTCTCTCTCTCTCTCTCTCTCTCTCTCTCTCTCTCTCTCTCTCTCTCTCTCTCTCTCTCTCTCTCTCTCTCTGTCTCTCTCTTTGTGTGTGTATATGTGTCATTCTCTCCCTCTTTCTGACTGTCCATCTGTCTGTCTGGTTGTATCTCCTTCCTTTCCCATACTGTACGCGTGTGCCTATGTATCCGCACATGTGACCATCCATACACATTTCCCTCAACATTAGACTACAACGAAGATAGAATTTCCCGTCATTATCTACCAAACGAAAAATCAGCGAGATTAGCGTTTAATTCCGTGTGTTCGTCCATCATTCCCTCTCCTTTGACTATAAAAAAGAAAGAAACAAACAAAAAAACGAATTCACTTTATTGTTTCATTCTCCATTTTTTTTTGTTTGCTTTTGTTATTGTTGTTTTTATCACTGGCGTTATCGTTGTAATGTAAGAAATAATGATAAAGTTTGTTATCATGTCAACTGTGGGACTAGAAGTAACTGTAATATAA
>NC_051426.1:21931101-21933601 GCF_015228065.2 Penaeus monodon
ATATATATATATATATATATATATATATATATCATTTATCTTCACACGAGTAATTCTAAACCTTAGAAAGATATGAAAGTGGTGTTTTTTTAACGTAAACACCGGCCGGAAAGTGTAAAGCAGGCCGAGCAAAGTCATGGTACTGAGGTATATTCTCGGATCAGGAGCACGGTCATGAGCCTGACATAAGGAATCTCATGACCGAAGAAGGGGGAGGGAGAGAGAGAGTCAAAGCCAAAGCTAAAGCCAAAGTCAAAGTCAGAGAGAGAGAGAGAGAGAGAGAGAGAGAGAGAGAGAGAGAGAGAGAGAGAGAGAGAGAGAGAGAGAGAGAGAGAGAGAACGAGAGAGAGGAGTAAAGGAGAGGGAGATGGAAATGACGATTGGGAGAGAGAGAAGAAGAGGGAAGGGGGGAGTTAAAGTATAGGCATAGTTAGAAAGAGATAGACAGAGAAAAGGAGAGAGAGAGCACTTGGGAGGGAAACTAAGCGATAGAGAGAAAATACCAGAGTACGTATATATGCGTACGTGCATGCGTGTGCGTAGTCACAGGAACATTATGCATGTCTGTGCGTCTATGCGTGCATTTCCCACATTAACCCTCCCCGCCCCTCCCTCCCTCCTCGCCCCGTTCTTGCCGCCCGGCCGCGTGGCATGGCGTGTCCCGACGCACTCCTCGCCGAACCGTCTTATTAGCGAGCGACGGACGGCCGGAGACACCCCCCGCCCCCCTCCTGTAGGCGAAGTCGTCGGGGTGAGTGAGAAGTCTGCGCGAGAGTTTTCGTCATCGTGCGTGCAGGCGGGTAGGGGGGTGGTGAAAGTGTAAATGTATGTGTATGCGGGGAAGGGGGTGTCTTTGAATGTGTGTGTGCATATGCGCGTGCATGTGTGTGTATGTGGGGGAGGGTGTTTGTTTGTGTGTGTGGTGTTGGGGTGGGAGGGAGTGAAGAAAATCCTCTGTAGGTGTTTTTGTGTAGGTGAGGCGAAGGGGTGGAAATCTGTGTATAGATGTTTACTTGTGTGTAAGCGGGGGAGGGGGCGTCTGTGTATGTGAGTGTGGGGTGGGGGTGGGGTTGCACGCTTGTATATACGTGTGTGTATGTAAGCGTCGGATAGAAGTGTCTGCACATGTGCATGTACGTAGGGGTAAGGACCTGTGTCCAGTATGTGCGTGCGTGCGTTCGTATGTCTGTCCAATCGTGCGGGAGCCATTCCATCACACCCGCCATGTTAACACCGCCTCCCACAGCTAATTAACGGGATCCTGAATACCATTAGGGCACCGGTGAGAATCCCTCTTGAAGGAGACAGGTCCCGCTTCCTCCTGGATTGGTATTCTCGGCGCGGCCTGCCGTGCTCCGCGGCCCGAGGGACGGAGGAAGAAGGCAGCGCACGGAGGACCCACATCTGAGGCGCGTCCCGAGGGCGGAGGATCTCTTATCGAGCTGCCGAGGCCCATAGAGCGGGCATGGGCGTCCGGGGGCTTTGGACGCCCGCCGGGTCACGTGCGGAATCACAATTAGGGGTAATGCCGCGGGCTCTGTTGGAGAGACAGAGGGGGGGAGGGTCAAGGGAGCCGGGTGAGTCTGGTTGACCGTGCAGGCCATGCAGGTCTTGCAGCGTGGATTAGTCGTGCTGATCGTGCCGGTCTAGATCATGCAGATCTAGATGATGATGCAAGTCTAGGTGTCATGCGGACCTAGACGGTCGTGCAGGTGTAGTTAGTCGCGCCATATTATTGGGTCATGCAGCTCTAGCAGGTCACACAGGTCATACTAACCAAACAGCCCACACCAATCATGCAGGTCGCCCACATCACGCAAGATCGCGCAGGCCGCCCAATACACTCCCCGAACAACTGTCTTCGGGCGTCATGATGCAGCTTAACACTGCACGACCACTCTCTGCACGCGTCGTTGTCAATACTTCCCGCACGGAATGCTGACCTCCATGTTATTTTCAGACGTCAGATCCGCGCTGCTCTCCTCGACGGCTCCTGTGCTGGGGGTCTTGGGGATGGCCTTTTTTTGGAGCGTGGAGTGAAAAAAGGGGGATTTTAATGTAGAGTGAAAAAGAAAGATTGTAGCGTGACTTGGCGCTTGTAGCATGACGTTGCGCCTGTAGAGGTTCAACAAGGAGGATTTTAATGTGACATGCGGTGTAGTGTGACATGATTCTTATAGAGTGAAAAAAGAAGCCCTGTAGTGTGACGTTACGCTGTTAGAGCATCACATAGGTAAGTTCGAGCGACACTGTATTAAGGGGAAACGTTTTAGGCGAGTGATAATGAGGAAAAGTGTATTGAACCAACAAGCGTTTCAATTAGCGTTCGGGGAAGAGAGAGAGAGAGAGAGAGAGAGAGAGAGAGAGAGAGGAAAAAAAAGAGAGAGAAAGAGAGAGAGAGATAAGGGGGAGGGAAGAGAAACACAAAAAGAAAGAAAGAGAAAAAGAAAGAAAAAACACAGAGAAAGAGAAACACATAAAAAGAGAGAGACAAAAAAGA
>NC_051426.1:21938601-21943601 GCF_015228065.2 Penaeus monodon
AATCAAACGCGGCCCAGACAAGCATCAGAGACAAATGACAAACTGAATGCGCGCGCGAGTGTGTCCGTGCACAGGGAAATGGCAGGGCTGTCGTGTTTATAAGGTCGTCCATCTGGCAAATTCAGATACAATTACCGACCGTACATGCGTGGGTCCCTGGTGTACATAGCGGGGATGAGCTATTAACACGCTATTCTAACATTAATTAGCAGCCTATTCCCCCGGTGTTTGTGTGTTTGTCAGTTGCTGTTTCCGATTTGATGCCGCGCTGTTTATTGAACTTCCGGTCTCTCTAGTTCTGATATTTATCTTTCCGCTCTCTTTTGTTCCGATGTTTATCTTATCTCTCCTGGTATTTCTCTTTTCTTGCTTTTGCTCTGGTTTTTCTCATTCGTTCTCTCTCGTTCTGGGGTTTATCTCTCTCCTGTTCTGACATTTCTCTTTTCTCTCTCTTGTTCTTTCTATTCCTCTTTCGCTCTTTCTTAACATGGCATTTCTCTTTCGCTCTCTCTCCTTCGAGGTTATTTATCTTTCGCTCTCTTTTGTTCTGTCTATTTCTTTTTCACTTTTTCTTGTTGTAGCATTTATCTCTCGGTTGGTCTTCTTCCCTTGTTCTTTTGTTTTCATTTTATTCCTTATGTCTTTGAAAACATTATTTACGTTTTTTTCCCACTTCCTTGTACCTTAAATTTTTCTTTTGTCGTTTTTTTTTCTCTTACTTTTTTATTATATTTTTTTCTTGATTTTCCTTATCCTTGTCCTTTATTACGTCTTACTTTCCTTTCATACACCTCTTCCTCTTTCCATATATTGTTCCGTCTTTTTTTTTACTTATCTTTTGGCTCTTCCCTCCCTTCCTCTATTCTTCCCTTTCTTCTGTTCCTCCTTCCTTTCTTCTCCTGCCTTTGCTCCTTTCCTATTGCCCCCTATTTCCTCTGTCCAATATCCGCCTCCCTTCCTCCATTTCCCCTTCCTATGCGTCCCGTGAGAGTGACCCCTGCCCCTTGCCCTCCTCCCCTGCCGCGAGGTCAAGGGAGACCTGCCCCTTGCCCTCTTCTCTCCTTCTTCCCCTCCTGCGTGTGGGTGACCTCTGCCCCTTGCCCTCCTCCTTCCCTCCTCCTTCCTCTCCTGCGTGTGGCTGACCCCTGCCCCTTGCCCTCCTCCTCCCCTCCTTCTTCCCCTCCTGCGTGTGGGTGACCCCTGCCCCTTGCCCTCCTCCTTCCCTCCTTCTTCCCCTCCTGCGTGTGGCTGACCCCTGCCCCTTGCCCTCCTCCTCCCCTCCTTCTTCCCCTCCTGCGTGTGGCTGACCCCTGCCCCTTGCCCTCCTCCTTCCCTCCTTCTTCCCCTCCTGCGTGTGGCTGACTCCAGCCCCATGTTCCATTTTAACGACGGCCGCGCAACTCGAGCTGAGACGGAAATCGAGGTGAGCGAGGAGGACGAGTGAGACGAGGAGGATGAGGAGGACGAGGAGGACTAGTGAGAGGAGGAAGACGAGGAAGACGAAGAAGGCGAGGAAGACGTAGAGGACGAATGAGACGAGGAAGATGATGAAGACGCGGAAGACGAGGGGGACGAGGAAGACGCAACAGCTGATCTTATGCAGGTCCCTCTTCAGCCTCCTTCCGCGCCCCTCTCTTAATTAGTACTTGCCTGAACGCTTATCTTTTAAAAGGGGAAAACGGGAAATTAAAGAGGGGACAAGGGGAAAAAGAAGGGAAAAGGGGGGAAAGGAAAATAGAGGGAGGAAAAAAAAGAGAAGAAGGGGAAAAAAGGAAGAGGGAAAAAGGAAAAGAGTACAAAGGGGGAAATGAAAGAAGGGAAAGGAGGAGAAAGAGAGGAATGGGAGAAAAAAAAAGAGGGGAAATGAACAAAAAGAGGTAAAGGGAAAAAAGAACACTAAAAAAATCTTATAGTAACAACAGAGATCGATACTCCTCTCTTCCTCAAGTACAAGCAGGAGCAAGCACAAGCAAACTCAAGCAATCAAACACAAACAGAAGTAAGCAAACGCAAACAGAAACAAGCAGAAGCAGGCAAACGCAAGCAAACGCAAGCAGAAACTAGCAGAAGCAAGCAAGCAGACGTAAGCAGAAGCCCTGTAACACACCTTGCAGAATGATGGATGTCTTTCTTATTTCCGAGACGAGAGTGCACAAGCAACGTTCATTAGCGATGCAACCGGAGCCAAGGAAGCCTGAAGTTGCAAATGTTGCATCGAGAGTAGGTGACCTTTTGATAATTAGCATTGAAGAGTTTTCTCTCAAGGAGCCGTGGAATAAAAAATCGCTAATTAGACATCCAGATGCGCATTGGTCTACTAAGATTTCATAATAACATTTCTGTGCTGGAGGTTAATGAGTGAACTTTTACAATGTTGGTGCGACTGTAGGGCAGTAATGCTGTTCTAATAAACGATGTTACACCGTATTGAAAATACTTAACCAATTGTTGGTTGTTAATCTGCAAAAATTAATTATGGTAATTCTATATATTAGAATCCCTTGTGTATTTGACATCCATGCGTTATCAGTCGGTATGTATCACCACTAATATTTCAGTGAACTCTTTATTAAATATTCTTCCTTATATATATATATATATATATATATATATATATATTATATATATATATATATATATATATATATATGCACATTTATATGTATGTATATATATACATATATATACATATATATATATATATATATATATATATATATATATATATATATATATATATATATATATATATATATATATAGTGATTATACCACCTAGAAATAGGATTTAAGAATACCACATTGGGAAGCGTAGGTGCAATGTGCAACTGAACGTACCCTATTGCATTATTGCTTGGATTAGGGATAATCGTGCTGCAATGCTGTGTGACAAGGGAATAATGCATAAGTGTTGTTGTAAATGCACACTGTATAGTTGCTGTAGGTCAGCATGTGTGTGTGTGTGTGTGTGTGTGTGTGTGTGTGTGTGTGTGTGTGTGTGTGTGTGTGTGTGTGTGTGTGTGTGTGTGTGTGTGTGTGTGTGTGTGTGTGTGTGCGTGTGTGTGTGCGTGTGTGTGTGCGTGTGTATGTATGTATGTATGTATGTATGTATGTATGTATGTATGTATGTATGTATGTATGTATGTATGTATGTATGTATGTATGTATGTATGGGTATGTTTATATATACATGTATTTGTGTTTATGTTCGCGTGTATCTGAGTGTGTGTATGTATATATATTCTACATATATGTAAATATGTATGTGCGTATGTGTATATATGTATGAGTGAATGTGTACAAGTGAGTGACGTGATACGCCTTGAAATTCGGGCTCAGGATAATCTTCCTTCGACCCTTTTCTCTTTCTCTTTCCTGCAAGAGACGATCTTTTCTTGTTTTTCTTTCCTTGTCTGTCTTTTTTTGTTTGTTGGTTGTTTGTCAATATATCGGTTTTATGTCTGTTTTGTTTGTGTGTGTTGTTGTGTGTGTGTGTGTGTTTTTTTCTCGCCATATCTATCTCTGTCTCTATCATTTTCTCTCCTTCCCACCCTCCTTCATTCCTTTCTTCCCTCTCTCTCTTCCCCTTGCTCCTCCCTCATCCCCTCCTCCCCTCCCTCCCTCCCTCCCTGTTCCTCGTACCCCCCTCCCTCCTACTTTCACTCCCTCCCTCCCCTCCCTCCTTCCTACCCTCCCTCCCTCCCTCGTCCTCCTACCCTCCCTCCCTCCTTCCTACCCTCCCTCGTCCTCCCTCCCTCCCTCCTTCTCCCTCCCTCCCTCCCTCCCTCCCTCCCTCGTCCCCCTCCCCCCCTCCCTCCCCCCTCTCAGATATATGAAACGGCATCATCAGAGCTGCGGCCAAAGTTTTTTCTCGAGCGGGTCCGAGAAAGTGTTACACCACGCAGGCCTCGCATCCCCTACGACCAGAAAGAATTCTCTCTGATTTTTTTTTTTTCGGTTTCTCTTTCTTTCTGTCTCTCTGTCTCTCTCTGTCTGTTTGTTTGTCTCTGTCTCTGTGATTCCTGTCTGTTTCTGTCTGTCTCGGTGTGTGTTTGTCTGTCTGTGTGTCTGTCTTTCTATTTGTCTTTGTGTTTGCTTGTCTGTCTGTTTTTTTTTTCTGTCTGTGTGTCTCTCTCTCTCTCTCTCTCTCTCTCTCTCTCTCTCTCTCTCTCTCTCTCTCTCTCTCTCTCTCTCTCTCTCTCTCTCTCTCTCTCTCTCTCTCTCTCTCTCTCTCTCTCTTCTCTCCCTCTCTCTCTCTCTCTCTCTCTCTCTCTCTCTCTCTCTCTCTCTCTCTCTCTCTCTCTCTCTCTCTCTCTCTCTTGACTTTTCTTATTTTTCAATTTTATTTTTTATTAACACTTTTCCTTTATCTCTCTTTTTCCGTTTTTTTCTCTTTCTCCACAGCTTTAATTTTGTTATTGCTGTTGTTTTCACTGATTGCATTGTTTTTCCCCATTCTCTCTCTCTTTTTCTTCTTTCTTTCTCCTTTCTTTCTTTTTACAGATGAATATTTTTTCTCTCTCTTTTTGTTCTTCCTTTCCCCTCAATAGAAACCCTTTTGTTATCGTTATCTCTCTCTCTCGCCTTTTCTTTTAATTCTTGCCTTTTTCCTCCTCCCTCCCCAGTGGAAATGTTTTTTTGTTTAACCTCTGTATCTATCTATTTTTCTATCCATTTTATTTATCTATCTATCTCCTTTTCCTATCTATCTTTATTTAATCTCTTTATTTATCTATCTATCTCTCTTTCCCTATCTATCTTTATTTCATCTCTTTCTTCCTATCTCTCTTTACTTCATCTCTTTATCTATCTCTCTCCTTTTCCCCTTTCTTTATATCTCTTCCTCTTTATGGTAAAAAGGTTATATTTTCCACCAAGGCTCCGCTGTTACTGTTCTCGGAAAAGGAGGTCCATTTGAGTCTTCTTTATATGCGTTTTCCCTTTTTATACAGACCTACACGATAGGCCTATTTTTGTGTATTTGTGTGAAGAGTACAGGGA
>NC_051426.1:21953601-21956101 GCF_015228065.2 Penaeus monodon
CTCTGATTCTTCAACCTCCTCGTCTCTCTCTCTCTCTCTCTCCTCTCCTCTCGTCTCTCCCATCATCCTCTCTCAACAATCTCTCTCTGTCAAACACGAATCCTTCCGCCTCTCGCCCTCAGCTCCCGATCTCAGGCCTCATCTCGCTCTATCACTCTCTCACCGTACTCGAACGGTGCCTCTCCTAACCCATAGAACCCTGCCAGAACTCTTCTCCTCTCCTCCAAAAAAAAAAAAAAAAAAGCCTTCCCCCCCCCCCTCCCTCTTGTTCCTCAATCTTCCAACTGCGTTCCAGAATTCTCACTCCTCCCTCATCGTTCTCCGGGACTCTCTTCTCTCTTCCTCTCATCCCTCTCTCCTCCTCGGCACTCTGTCATCACTCGCACTCACTCCCCACCCCCCTCCCCTCCCTCCCCTCCCTTTTCATCTCTCACTCATCCTCTCCCTCCCCTCTCCGTGAATCAAGGAATTCCACAAACTCTCCACTCCTTACTCTCTCATCCATCGACATCACAAGAACCTGACACAAGCCAATCCGGTCCTCTTCTTACCAAACCTCTCTCTCTCCCGCTATCTCTCCATCATCACCGGCGGCGCGCGACGTCCGCCTTAATCACGAGCTACTTCGCTTAAACATCACTTTTCTCTTCATGCAATCGTTCCCTCTTCTCTCTCCTCGCTCACCCTCTTCATTCTCAAAGTCCTCCTCGCCTCGTCCAGTCCCATGTCCTCATCCCGTGTCTCGTCCCATCTCTCACATTCCTCTCCCATTCCCTCACGTGCCTATCTATCTCTTCTTCCTCCCCCCTCACTCTCCCTGTCCTCCTCTTCTCCTTCAAGGTGATCTCGCTCTCTCTGGTCTTATCCCGGTCTTCATCGCTCTCCTACCTCCCTCGACTAATTCTCCTCTCCAACAATCCCTCTCGGTCTCTCTCCGTCCGCTCGTCTCCGATTCCGTCCTATCTATCACACAAAGGGTCTAAGGACTATTCCAGCTCTCTCTCTCTCGCACTCTCTCTCTCTCATTCAGGCTCTCTTTATCTCGAGCTCTCGTCGTCCTCGCTCACTCTCCGTCTCAGTCTCCTCTCTCTCTCCACTCTCTCTCTTCATCCGTCTATCTCGTGCGGTACGCAATCGGGCGAGAACGTCTCGTCGATCTCCAATGACGCTCTTCTCAATGACAAAAATATCCTACGGATCGCATACAGCCTAATTATAAATAAGCATCGGTTTGTCAGACGTCTTCTCCGTGGACGGAGTCAATGACTCCTCACTACCCGCGGCACCTCACAAGGTAGTCTCGCTCTCTCCGTCAGCCTCCTCGACCTCTCTCCTCACGAGGCGCGCTTCTCTCACAACCTCTCCTCTCCAAAAAAAACAATCCGTCGGCTCCCTCTCCTCTCTCTTTAAATCTCTTCTCTCTCTCTCCAGGTCTCCCCTCGCGTCTCCAGTTCTTCTCCTCCTCTCCGTCTCTCTCTCTCACTCTGTCTCTCTCCCGACACTCTCCTCTCCTCAGTCACAGTCTCTCGATCCTCGGTTCTTCGCTCTCGACGCGATCCAGTCCTCTCATATCGCTCTAACTCTTCGTTCTTTCACCATCCAGAAAAGTCGATAAGGCTCGTCCTCGGATCTCTCCCTCGTCCCGCGGCCTCATTCTATCTCTCTCGTCTCTCTTCAGCTCTTTTCCTCTGTCTCCTTCTCTTCTCTTCGCGCCTCTCTACTTCTCTGGTCTCTTCTCTTCTCTTCTCTCCTCATCTTCGTCTCCACTTCAGGCTTAACCAAGTCCATGACGCTCTCTCTCCGATCTCTCTCTCATTCTCCTCAATCATATTTAACAATCGTTTTCGTACTCACCTCTCTCTGTGTGTCTCTGTCTCAGATCATTTCGATCAACTCCGCCGCTCTCCCTTGTTGGACAGCGGCTCATGAGGCTCAAGGTCCCTACTCTCCTCCCCTACACTTTCCCTCTCTCCCTCCGTCGTCTCTCTCTCCTCACCCCTCTCTCTCCCTCGCTCCGCTCCATCTCCTCCTCCTCTCTCTACCTTGGCTACCCTCTCGATCACAGGCTCCTCAATCACCTCCATCGCCGTCGTCCACCCCCCCATCCCCCTGCATCCTCACCCCCTCCACCTTCCCTCTACCTTCGTCACTCTCGCACGTCTCTCTCGCCGCCGTCCTCTCAGCACTGACTTCTCTCCATCCCCAGCACGTCCTCTCTCTCTCTCTCCTCCTCCAATGGCTCCCCCCACCTCGGCTCCACCTCTCTCGTCTCTTCTAATCCCGACCGTCTCCTATCAATATCTCATCCTCTCCCCTCTTTCGCTCTCCCCCTCTCCTCCGCTCTCCCGACTCGCCTCATCCACTCGCTCTCTCTCTCAGGGATCCAGTCTCTCCCATTCGTCTCGCTCTTCTCCCGCTTCCACATTCATCTCTCCCTCTCTCTTTCTCGCGCGCGGTTCTTCCCGCCCGTCCACTCTATACTGATCCATCATACACCTCC
>NC_051426.1:21966101-21968601 GCF_015228065.2 Penaeus monodon
TTGTGGGACTCCGAAAGAGACTGCTTTCTTAGTTGACATATTATTACGAATTTTGACTGATTGTGTTCTTGTGGATAGATAACTTCTAAACCAATAGTTGTCAATTCCATGATTTTTCATTTTGTTCAGCAGGATATCATGGCTGACACTGTCAAATGCTTTTGAGAGATCACACAATGTGAGTAGATTTATTTGATTCTTGTCTATGTTATCATAAATATTGTTTGTGATTTTTAATAAGGCTGTTTCAGTGGATAACTTACTTCTAAACCCATGTTGCGTTTCGGAAATAAGATGATTAGATTCTAAGAATGTTGATAGTTGATTTGCAACAATTTTTTTCTAGCACTTTAGATATTACTGGGAGTAAAGTTATAGGACGATAATTGTTCAATTGTTCTGCATCTCCTGATTTGAAGATGGGTGTTATGATACCATGTTTCCACAGTGATGGGTAAGTACCGGTGACTATAGATGTGTTTATAATGACAGTTAAATAGAATGCAATTGCGGGTAAGCTTTCTTTGATGAATCGAAAAGCAATGTTATCCACACCTACAGCATTCGTTTCACGTAAATGTTTTATTGTTAAGACTGTTGTTTCCACTCCTATTGGCTGTGGTCTGAAAGCATTTGTTGAGAAACCTTGTCCTGGTTGTGTTTTGTGGGGCCAAGGAAGCAGCTGTCTGTTCATAGGTGAGTCTACCGATATTTGCAAAGTAGTCGTTTAGATGTTCTATACTACTTATGGAATCTAGGGACGTGTCTGTATGGTGTTTTTTGTTGGGCACTAACGTTTTAATTGTTTTCCATGTTTCTTTGGTGTCGTGTTTACAGTCATTGAACTTATTCTGGAAATACATTGTTTTTGCTGAGTGGATTAATGTTTTAACATTTCTTTTTTTTTTTTATACTCAGAGTGAAAGGGCGATGTCGGTTCTATTTGTTTTGAGAAATTTGTGAGTGTTGTTTCGGTCATGTATAGCTCTTCTGATGTCCTCATTTATCCATGGGCGGGGGGACGTCTAAACAATTTTTTGGTCTTAAGGGGGCAGTGGCATCTATACTATTTTTCAGTACGTTCGAGAGAATGTTTACTTGTCTGTTAACGTCATCTGTTGTAAGAAATCTCTAAGAGGGTCGACTCGCTGGCACTGATATTTTGACAAAGTGATTGGGGGTCGTAATTTTGTCAGGTCACGGGAAGTTTTTATGATAGGTTGTCGCTTGGGTCTCTTTATATCTATTGTCATAGTTAACAGTTCGTGGTCTGCAATTTGACAAGGGATAACGTCGCTATACGTAATGAGGTCAGATCTGTTTGATATTATGACGTCTAGCACGGATGAAGTGTGTTCTGTGATCCTGGTAGGTTTATTTTATGAGTTGTTTTAATTTGTTTTTTTCTAATGATCCCAGCTAATTTTGCATTTGTTTGTTCAGGTCATCGTTTAAGTCGCCTAAGATGAAAAAAGGTTTTCTTTTCACTGACATTTCTCTAAAAATATCTTCGAGGTAGTCAAATGATTCAGTTGTAGCATGAGGGTGTCTATAGACTGTACCAATAATGAAGGAGGGAAACATATTGCTTTGTACAGTCACCCAAATGTCCTCTACAGCTGTATTATTTGCAGCTGTGGTGAAGATTTCATTTGATTTAAAGGTGTCCCTTACGTATATGCATACTCCTCCACCTCGCCCTGCATCACATCTATAAACATTGAAATTTTGAATGTTAATGAAATTACTTGACATTTCTTTATGAAGCCATGTTTCACTAATGCAAAGGATGTCGATATTTCTCTCCGTGATCATCATTTCGATTTCTTCAAAGTGACCAAGGAGAGATTGTGCATTGATATGTTCTATTTTTGAGTGAGTAGCATGATGTGACCTTTGGTCTTGCTGACTGTGTGGCGGCGTCAAACAAGCTGGTCGCTCTTGTACTTATTTTTGTTTAAAAAACACTTTCAACATTTTTAGGAAAACATCTGAATCTGTGAAGAGTTCTGGGTGTATATCTTTGCCCCTGATAGTTACAGTGAAGCTAGAGTAATAATGATGTGTCATGTTTGTCTTATATGCCTTTGCATTTGATATGTTTTCAAACTCTTGGGTAAGGAAGTCTTCTATGTCTTCTTCCTCTGTGTCAGGGTGACAACTAGTGATGTATAGATACACTACCTGGGGACGTTCAACGCCTTGTAGAGGTTTGGATGTTTGGCGTTCCTCGCGTGCTCTTCTTTTTCCTTTTCTGGAGGTGACGGTAATGAAACCGTCCTTGTCCTGCTCGTTTGTTTGCTGCGCTTCAGGTCGTTCTGCGATGTTGACAACGACCGTGGGCACTTGTGGTGGTGAGGTGGTAGTAGAGGGGGCAGGGACTCCAGGTACTTGGTGATGAGTTGCGTCATCCCACTGGCGGTTGGGTGGAAGATTTTTTTCTTTGTTTTTCCTCTTGCTGTTCTTAGAGAGAGAGAGAGAGAGAGAGAGAGAGAGAGAG
>NC_051426.1:21993601-22001101 GCF_015228065.2 Penaeus monodon
CTCTCTCTCATTGTCTTCTCCTGTCTGGATGACTTTTGTCTGTCTTACTGTCTGTCTGTTTGTCTCTCTGTCTGTCTGTTTGTCTGTCTGTCTATCTCTGTCTGTCTGTCTGTCTGTCTTTCTGTTTGTCTGTCTATCTGTCCGTCTGTCTGTCTGTCTGTCTGTCTGTCTCACTCTCTCTCTTCTCTCTCTCTCTCTCTCTCTCTCTCTCTCTCTCTCTCTCTCTCATCTCCCTCTCTCCTTACTCTCTCTCACTCTTCTCCCTCCTTCCCTCCCCTCCCCACCCTCTCTTACCTCCTCCCTCCCCCCCCACCCTCCCACCCTCTCTCCCTCTCCCTCCCTCCCTCCCTCTCTCCCTCCCTCCCTCATTCCCTCCTTCCCTCCTACACATCCTTCCTCCCTCCCTCCCTCCCTCCCTCTCATCCCCCCTCCCCTCTCGTCACCCTTCTCTCTTTCCCCCTCGCAATCCCTCCCCCTCTCTATCCCCCTCCCCATCCGTCTTCCTCACCACCTCTCCCCCTCTCTCTCTCTCCACGTACATATATGTGTATTTCATTCCACTTGCAACGCACTTACTTTACTATTACATTGCTCTTAAGCTCAGCATCAAATCAATAAGCTAGGGGGATGCTACGGAACTAAGGGCGAAGGTGGAGATTGAAGCAAATATGAGGCAATTGCTTCCTGGTCGGGAGGACGAGGTCGGTGCTGTCCGCTTAAGCAAGGGGCGGAGCTGAGAAATACTGAGAAGGAGGGAGGGAGGGAGGAGAGAGGGAGAGGAGAAGTAGAAGGAGGGAGGGTGAAAGGAAAGGCCAGAGAGGGGGGGAAATCTGGTTTATAGAATGCGGAATTGGGGAATGGGGGGGGGTGGGATGGGAGGAGAGATGGAGAGGGGAAGGGGAAGGGGAAATCTGGGGGATAGAATGCGGAAGAGAGAAATACTGAAAGGGAGGGAGGGAGGGAGGGAGGAGAAAGAGAGAGGGGAAGGGGGAGATGAAGGGAAGAACTAGAGGGAGGGGGAAGGGAAATAGAGAGCAGAGGAAGAGGAGAAGCGGGAAGTGAGGGGAAGGGGACAGGCAAAAGGGGGAGGGCGGAGGGGGAGGGGAGGGAGAGGAGAGAGGACGAAGAAGGGAGGAAGATCGCCCCGCACCCAGATGGGAAGCGATGAGAAGGGACGATAGAATGCGGGGAGAGGGGGGAAGAGAGAAATGACTGAGAAGGATGAAGGGAAAGATAGAGGAGAGACAACAAGGGAAGCTGGGGGAAGGCAAGAAAACATGGTAAAGAAGAGAAGATGAGGGAAAAGGGAGAAAAGAAGTAGAAGAAGGAGAATAGAGTGACGAAACGTAAGAGAGAAGGAGAAAAGAGGAATAGGGGGAGGGAGAGGAAGGATGAATAAGAAATGGATGACTGAAATCGAAAGAGGAAGAAGAAAAGGGAGAATGGGAGACAGACACAAAGAAACCCAGAGTAACAGACACACAGACACACGCAAAGAAACAAGCAATCAGGCACACAGAATAAAGAGATAAAAGGAAAACGGAATCCGACAAAAACAAATGAGTAAACAGACCGACAGAGGAACAACAGGCGGACAAACAGACGGAGAAACAACAGATAAACAGAACTGCCCACACAAAAGAAAAAGAGTCACAGGGACAAACAGAATCCCCTTAAATCACACTATTAAACAGATAAACAGAATAGATGATAATAAGTAAATAAGATAAATAAGAATAGATAAAATTAGATAAATCAGCAAGACTAAGTAGACTTAACCAAACCACCACCAGTTTTTTTTTCTTTTCTTTTTTTAAATACAGATGGCTCCACTTGTGCTCAGCCGGTAAGGAGTCTATCAGCAGGCCCTAGTGACCGATCCTGATTTCCCCATTCCTTGAATTGGTGGGAAAATGTGTTTTTCTTTTCAATACGACTGATATCGATACTGTTATTATTGGTATTGCTGTTATGATTATTAAATTGTTATCAAAATCTTGATATCATTTAAGATAATGAAATAATACGAAAGACCCTTAACAAAAGTCAAGGAAAAGGGTCAACAGGTGAGATGGGTAGGACTAATAAGTGATTCCTTGGTGACTGAGCACTTGTAGAGCCATTCATGTACAAAATACAATAAATAAACTTGTATTACAGCGGGCATGGCATGTATTCTTGCCATCCGTGCCAATTGGGTTGAATAGATTGCCAGAGACAGACCGACCGACCGACAGACAGACAGACAAACACCCCCCCCCCCAAACAAGACAGGCCACCCCTGCAGAAGCAGCCATGAATGTCAAACACACGACCCCGACGCGCCGTGTCCATGCAAATGTCCCCCACCTCGCCACCGCTCACCGAAGACACATCTATAGACTTTCCTTTTCTCCCTTGCAGGCCTGGTGTTCCTCCAATACCGCGGGGAGACGAAGCGAGCTCTCCTGCCCAACGAAATCACCTCCCTGGACACGGTGAAGGCTCTGTTCGTGCGATCCTTCCCCAACCAGCTGACGATGCAGTACCTGGACCTGCCATCCGTCAAGATCTACATCCACGACTCCAATAAGGACATGTTCTACGACCTGGAGGATCTCAGGTCAGTCGCGCGGGCGGTCTTTCGGGGGCCAGGGGTGGGGGATGGGGGATTATGGGGGTGGGGGTTGGTCATGGGGATGGGAGGTGGGGAGGAGGAGGAGGAGGAAAGGATCTTTGACCTTTCTTGGGGTTTTTACTTTTTTTCTGTTCTTTGTCGATCTGTCAGTTTCTGTTTTTTTTCCCTTCATCGCTCTCGTTCTTTTTTATCTCGTCTTTTGTCTGTCTGTCTGTCTGTCTTTGTCTCTGCCTGGCTCTCTCTGTCTGTCTCTGCCTGGCTCTCTCTGTCTGTCTCTGTCTCTGTCTCTCTCTCGCTGTCTCTGCCTGTCTCTCTCTGTCTTCCCTCTCTCTCTCTCTCTCTCTCTTCTCTCTCTCTCTCTCTCTCTCTCTCTCTCTCTCTCTCTCTCTCTCTCTCTCTCTCTTTTCTGGTGTTAGGGGAGGTGATGGAACCTGACAGGAAAGAAGAGTTGGATGCAAATAGGAATGGAGATGTGTATATATATATATATAATTATCCTATTATATATACTATATATTAGATCTTAGCATATATCATACTATCTATAATATAATATATAGAACAGGATATGTTTATAGACATTTTATTGAATTCAATGCATCTTGACTATGATAGAAATATATTTACTTTGAACGAAGCATAGATTGCCATTTTTTCGCATATTGATTCAAAATTATTAACTATTATCACATTTTGGCCGTATAATCAAACAAATATACGCTGATATGTATTGTAATATTGCTGTTAATAGAAACAAAACATTCGTAATGAACATGATCTGGTCCCCCCTCGAAGGTAGTAGGTTCGTTCTCCTAAAAGTTGTACATAGAAAATGTACCACTTTATTAAGGGGTAACTTTATTATTATTTTTATTTTTATTTATTTTTTATTATTTTTTATTATTGTTTTATGATTATTATTGTAATTATTTGCAATGACCCTATGTCTATCATTTCATGTCTAGCAATAGTGGTTATAAGAATTCATTAATCGATTGCTATTAAAAAAAAATTATATATATATATATGTATATATATATGTATATATATATATATATGTATATATATATATATTGTTATATATTATATATATGTATATATATATGTATATATATATGTATAATATATAATGTATATATATATTGTATATATTAGTATATTAGTATATATATAATATGTAATATCTATATAGGTAATATATCTATATGTATATATATATATGTATATTATATATGTAGATATATATATGTATATATATATAGATGTTATATATATCAATATGTAATATATAAATAGATGGTATATATATATATATAATTGTAATATAGATAGATATATGCTATATATATATATATGTATATGTATATATATATATGTATATTATTATCATGTATATAGATATATGTATATATAAGGTAATATATATATATGTATATATATAATATTATATATATATAGTATATATATAGATCTATATATTATATGTATTAATATATATATGTAATATTATGTATATATGCTATGTATATATAATATGTATAATATATATTATATGCTAACGCATATATACTACACCACACATACACCGCCTACCCGACTCTCATACCACCTATATATATATATATATATATAATATGTATATATATATGTATAATATGTATATATATATATATTATATATATTATTATATATATATATATATATATATATATATGGCAGTTACAATAATTGAACGTACTGAAAACTCGTCATCATCGCTTATTTGGATGGGGATGGGGTTAGAGAGAGGAGAGAGAGGAGCACGCACACACGACGCACAAGCACGCACCACGCAGAGAGATGAGGATCGCCGCAGAGAGACACCGAGAGAGAGAAGACGCACCCGCACCGATGAGGACCCCCCGAGAGAGAGAGGGACCACCCCCCCCAGAAGACGAGGAGAGAGAGAGAGAGAGAGAGAGAGAGAAAAAGTGAGAGAGAGAGAGATGAGAAGAGAGAGAGAGAGAAAGAGAATGAAGAGAGAGAAAATGAGCAAGAGAGAGAGAGAATGATAGAGAGAGAGAATGAGAGAAGAGAGAGATAGCGAGAGAGGAGAGAGAGAGAGAGAGGAGAGAGAAAGAGTGAGAGATTAAGAGAATGAGAGAGAGAGAGAGATTAAGAGAATGGGAGAGAGAGAGAATGAGAGGAAGAGAGAGAGAGAGAGAGAGAGAGAGAGAGAGAGAGAGAGAGAGAGAGAAATGAAAAGAGAGAGAGAGAGGGAGAGAATGAAAAAGAGAGAGAGAATGAAAGAGAGAGAGAGAGAGAGAGAGAGAGAGAGATTGAGAGAGAGAGAGAAGGAGAGGAGAGACAAAGAAGAAGAGGAGAGAGAGAGAATGAGAGGAGAGAGATAGAATGAGAGGAGAGAGAGAGAGAACGAGAGGAGAGAGAGAATTGGAGGAGAGAGAGAGAATGAGAGCGAGAGAGAGAGGTTGAGAGAGAGAGAGAGAAAGAGAGAGATGGGAGAGAAGAGAGAGGAGGGAGGCGAGGAAGAAAGAGAGGGAGGAGAGAGCGGAGAGCGAGAGAGAGGGAGAGGAGAGAACGAGAGCGAGAGAGCGTTATTATGATTATTATGATGAGGATTATTATTATTATTGTTATAATTATTATCACTATTATTATTATCATTATTATTATCATTGTTGTTGTTATTATTGTTACAATTATTATATTATTATTATAATTATTATCATTATTATTATTATTTTTTTTATTGTTGTTGTTCTTGTGGTCGTTGTTGTTGTTGTTACTATCATTATTATTATTGTTATTGTTGTCTTTATTATTCATTATTGTTGTTATTGTTATCATTATTGTTATTATTAACATCATCATCATTATCCTCCTCCTCTTCCTCCTCCTCATCATCATCATCACCATCACCATCACCATCACCATCATCATCATCATCATCATCATCATCATCATTATCATCATCATCATCATTATCCGCATTACCGCGGTTGTTATTACCATCATTATCTCTCATAAGAAACAGGCTAGTATATCCTCTATACGCAGTGGCTTTCACAAATCTTTCAAATTTTTTCGTACATTCTCCATGTGATTTTTTTTTCTTTTTTGCTTAACTTTTGTTCAGTTTTGTGAAATCACAGGACGTTATATCATTAATTATACACCACAGTTTCTTAATTAATAATCCGTCCTTAGTGTGCATATATATATATATATAACAGATTGATTGGTTTTCGTAAATAGGCCTTGTGATGAATAGACAGAAAGTTCATTTTTTTCGAAAATTCTTAATGGTTCATGTTGATGGCTTCTTGTATGGTGAGGATAGTGTTAAATTAATGGTTGATAGTGAGCCATTGAACTGCATTCACTGCGACGAATTATTATCATCATCATCATCATCATCATCATCTCTCATTCAATTATCGTTATGTTGTTTTATTCTTGTTATATCATTATTCTATTATCTTATTATTATTATTACTGTTATTGTTATTATAATTTTCATTATCCTGATGTTTATCATTATCTTTAGCAATACCATTATTATTATTATTATTATTATTATTATTATTATTATTATTATTTTGTAATCGTTATCATTGTTATTGTTTTTTATTTTACTGTTGTTGCTATTATTGTTATTATTATCATTATTATTTTTTTCTTCTTCTTTTTCTGCTTATTATTATTATTATTATTAAATTGTCAATGTCATTATTATCATTATTATTATTATTATTATAATTTTCTTCCTCCTCCTCCTCCTCATCATCATCATCATTAATATCGTTATTACTATTATAATTATTATTGTTGTTATCACCATTATTAATAATATTTTTTTATTATTATTATGTTATCATTATTATTATTTATACATTATAATTAATGTTAATAGACAAAATCTTGACAGATTCTTTATACGTTTTTCATAACGATTTTACGTCCTTATCCCTCGAATGAAGTCATTGCGGATTTAACTTTTCAATTACGGTTTTGTGTTATGCGCCATTATTCAGTATACAGGAAGTTAAATTATTAAACCACAAAATGATATATATAAGTTAATCCCCGTTAATCACCTCTGAATAAACAAGCGAAAATAAGCGAAAGAAAAGGAAACAGAAAAAAAAACAGAAGGAAAGAAAAAGATTGCCCCAGCGACCACAGTTACCAGTTAATATTTTATCACTTGTTTTATTCATTGCCATTGAACACACATTTAGTTCTTTCCTTTTCTGGAAATGTTAGGGAGGCCGTAGGAAAAGGGATTCTGGATGCTATTCGTAGATAAAATATAAGTAGATGGAATGTTACTTCTCAGAATAAGAAAAGAAAAGTAAAGAAAGGGAAAAAAACAAACAAACAAAAAAAAAAAGCTATAAGTAGAGGGAAAATTGCATCTTGAAAGTAGATGAAATGTTGCGTTTTAAAATTATAATGGTCTGTAATAAAAAGTAGGTGAAATGTTGCGTCTTAGAAGAACATTGGCCACTCTCTCAACATCAAGATGGCGTAGTGTGCTCTACAGCCACCAGAGGGCAAAATTAACTCTGTGACGCCACCTGTTGATTTTTTCTCATTAAGATGAATAATGACAATACAAATTAAAAGGGTGATAATGCACAGAACACGGTTATTTTCCTATTCCTAAATTATTTATTACGCATTCATTCATTCATTCATTCCACCCTCTCTCCCTTTCTTCAAATTTTTTTCGAGAAAATCAGCCTCCATTCCAAAGAAACTGTGTTGTGAAAACGTATATGTATTACCGTTCACAATACAGTCCATTGGCCCCGACCTCGCCAATGGCTGTGGCCAGCATCCACTATTTTATACCTCTCTCTCTCTCTCTCTCTCCCACT
>NC_051426.1:22008601-22023601 GCF_015228065.2 Penaeus monodon
CTCTTTAATTTATATATATATATATATATATATATATATATATATATATATATATATATATATATATATGTATGTATATATATGTGTGTATATATATATATATATATATATATATATATATATATATATATATATTTACATATATATACAAGTATGTATATTTACTTATATATGTATATATATATTTTTTTCCCCTTTTTTCCAAGATTGAAGGGATCAAACGTGAGGCAGCATATTCATATCCAATTTAACATATAAAGAATCCAACTTAACCTTCGTTGACACATTAATATATTGCAGCTTACTCTCAGTGTTGTGAAGAAGTACAGCTTACACGGAAATCACGCACAGGTATGCAGATCAAGAAACAACACTGGAATTACATCTGCCTTTGGTCGAAATCTGACTATAACAACACACGGGGTTCCATATATTGGTAACGGATCTCTGGGTATTATTGTTTGATCTCCTGTTTTTTTTTTCTTTTTATCTTTTGGAGGCATGTGTTCTCCCCTTTTCCGGATTTTTGGGTTATGTTTTATTTATTTATATATTTATTTGTTTATTTTTTAACACCCGGATTATTGTGTATGTTATCCCCCTGTCTCCGTGTTTTTGAGTTTGTCTTTTCCCTTTCCCCGGATCTTTAGTTATGTTTATTCTCTTTGCTTTTTTTTTCATCCCCGGATTATCGTATATGTTTCCTCCTCCCCTTTTGGGCATGTTTCCCCTCCCCCATCTTTGAAATTTTAGGCATGTTTTCTCGCCCCTTTTTCCGGATTTTTTTGGGTACGTTTTAGCCCTCCTCCGGAATTCTGAATACATTTATTAATTTCATATCTTTTCTCTAGACTCTGATTAGGTTTTTCAGATTACAGATTCATTAAAGAAAAGGAGCATTCGAGATTCTTAGAGCACCTTTTCTCTTGTTTTCGAGACCCATTCATGTATGATTTTTTTATTAATTCTTATTTATGTATTTATTTATATATTAAGTTTCCGGATTTTCGGTTCCCTCATTTGTTGTCAGATAGGAAGACACAATCATGGAAAGATAAAGGAGAGAAAAAAACAAAACAAAAAAAAACGAAAATGTCACTCCACTCATGTGCCAATATTAAATACCTTCCGCAATGAGGTTATAATCAACATACACTTTCTTCGTATTAGTAGAGATTGGTTTAGATTAAACACTATTATTTTTATATAGGTATTAAAGGGTGAATATATATATATATATATATATATATATATATATATATATATATATATATATATATGCATATATATGTTTTTTTTTATTGATGTATATAAGAAATATCGATTTGAAATAATATATTTGGGAAAAGTAAGATTGCCATTCTATTGATATAAGTGATGCTAAAAGTAGAGCTGATAAGATAAGTAACAATGATAATAACAACAAATATTATATTGATGGTGTTAATGACAATAATGGTGAAGGCATGTAATTCATGATCTAGTTACAATAATTGTCACTTGTTGGGTGATAGCAATATGCACAGTATTTTAGATTGTGTTAAAACAGTATCAGTAATTCTAGTAAAATAATCATTGTTTTAATGCTATAGATTATGTCATTATTATAACATGGTTATGAGAATAACACCCTTAAGATTGAGAGAAATGATAACTGTAGTAGTAGTAATAATTATGATATTGTTATGATAACATTAGAATTTTAGTAATAATACTGGTAATAATTATGCTGGTAATAAAAGTAATAACGAAGATGATAATATTAATGACAATAAATGGAATGTTAATGATAATGATGTCAAATATAGTATAAGAATAACAACAGCAGCCATGCTAATAATTTCGATTATTTAAATGATGATAATAATAAATATACGCTTACAACGGCAATACTATTTATAATAGAATAAATGCTATTCTCTGTGTTATTAGTAATGTTACTAGTAGCGGCACTAATCAAAGTTATTGCAATGGTGATGAGATACTGATGATAGTAAAAATAACAAAGACGAAAAAATGTAACAATAAGAATGAGGATGAAATAGATAATAGAAACAATGGTAAAGGTAACGTTATAGCTAATGGTGTGATAGTTATGTGTATTTTTTTATCAGTTATGATAGTAATGATGACAAGAAGGATAATGTTGATCATCGTAATGATAGCACTGACAATGATAATAATGATGATTCAGGAAGAATATTTGTAATAGGAATAACGAAATGGAAGTGAAAATAATAATGTTAGTGATGGTGATGATAATATTGGTAATGATAATGAGGATAGTTAAATAATGATAATTATAGTGATGATAATGATGGCGATGATAATAATTATTGGAAGAAAAACCCACAATACAAAAACTAGATTATTGAAAGTGAGACTACAGTTTCGAAATCCACCTGGATATCATCTTCAGACCTGAAGATGGAATCCAGGTGGATTTCGGAACTGTAGTCTTTCAATAATCTAGTTTTTGTATTGTGGGTTTTTCTTCCATTGCATCATCACGGAAGAGTGTTTTGCTATTCATAATAATAATTATTATAACAATAATAATAACAATGATAATGATAATCATAACAAAAGATAACATGGTAATAACATGCTGTGGACACCGTGCCATGAACAAATCAGACAAACAACACAGACTGGAAAAAGGTCGAGACAGGGTTAGTGATAGTGATCTAGATAAAGGAGGTTTTGAATCGACAGATGTTGGGGGATAGATTATAGGGATAGATATTTAGATGTTTTGTGTGCATGTATGTATGGAAAGCAAAGAGAGAGAAAGAAAGAGATAGTGAACAAAGAGAGAGGGAAAAACTAAGAGTGTGAGAGATAGTAAACTAAGAGAGAGAGAGAGAGAGAAACAAACAGACAGAGACAGAGAAAAAGTAAACTAAAAGAGGGAGGAGGGAGATAAAGGTACAGAAAAAGAAAAGCAAAGAAGGAGAAAAGTAACAAACAGCAAGATAGACAGTACATAGAAACAAAACAACTCGAAAAGGGAGACGTACACACACCTCTTACACATAAGCACTTGCTTTTTTATGATAATGCTCAACGCTTTAACCAGCATTTCCCCTTTTTCATCCTGTAATGCTATCTTTTGATATCACTTCCCCTCTTCTTTAAGGTAAGACCACTTTGTTGTAGTTTTTTTTTTGCTTTTTAGTCCGGTGAATTAATTATATGTCCCTAGATTAGATTAAATGGACATTGTACATAGGCTTGTGAAGCAGGTATGTTATCTAAAATTTTTACATGTTACATATTTATGATAATGTGAACTGCCTTGTTATACTTTTAGATATTAATAGTGATACTGTTTATGATGCTGTTAATAGTGTAATGCTGTATATCATTAAGTGAAAATCCTCTATTGTTGGCATTGGTAATCATAATGATCACTAAGATTAGTGTAAAATATGTTTAATAATAAATTTCGTTATCGGAGAAAAGAAAAGCTCTCGTGGATTATATTATTTACAGATAATGCGGACGATAAAATGAAATGTTATCGGCATTACTAAATGATATTTATTGTATTCCAAACTAATGCCAAAATTTATCGCACGGTTTGCAACAATCATTCTCTTTTAGTTTCATTGTGATAAAGGAAATAATCAAAGCATGTCTTTTTGAAAAAAAGTTCCTTTGCAGGTGACAGAGATTAGCTTAAGAAGATTGAGAGAGAGAGAGATTATTGGAAATTCAGGCGGGGTTACAGAAATTTGTCATAGTTTGAATCGTTATAAAGTAAATTCGCTAAAACCGGTAATGCAAACACGGGTAAGACTCGTCTATCTTTGGAAAAAAAAAAATCAAATAATCGATGTGAATGCGGATGATGGAAATGAAACCGAAGCCAAGGTCAATCTACCACAGAAGACGACAAAACTTTACTTTTTGAATGGTCTTGACTTTTCCGCCGTTCATTCAGGCTATTACCTTTTTCTGTCCATTCCCTTCGTGTCTCATCGAAGACCCATCACCCTTCCCCAGCCCCTTCACAGCCCCTTTTCATCCCCATCCACCCGTCTTCCAACACCACCTACCCCCTTCTTCGTCCTCTATCCACCCCTTCCTCGCTTTCTATCCACCCCTTCCTCGCCCCACCCACCCCTGCCTCGCCCCTACCCACCCCTGCCTCGCCCCTTTCCACCCCTTCCTCGCCCCACCCACCCCTGCCTCGCCCCTTCCACCCCTGCCTCGCCCCTCACCCCTCCTCGCCCCACTCCTCCTTGCCTCGCCCCCTACCCCTGCCCCCCCCTGCCTCGCCCCTTTCCCACCCCTGCCTCGCCCCTTTCCACCCTTCCTCGCCCTACCCACCCCTGCCTCGCCCCTACTCACCCCTGCCTCGCCCCTTTCCACCCCTTCCTCGCCCCACTCACCCGTGCCTCGCCCCTACCCACCCTTCCTCGCCCCTTTCCACCCCTTCCTCGCCCCACTCACCCCTGCCTCGCCCCTTTCCACCCCTTCCTCGCCCCTTTCCACCCCTTCCTCGCTCCACTCACCCCTTCCTCGCCTACCCACTCCTTCACCCCCCTTACCCCTATATGACCTTACCCCCCCTCACCCCCACTCATTCCACGAAGTCCGATCACTCTAATCAAAAGGGAAATTAAATGCTCGGCCATGAACTGTCCCTCGCTATTGGCTATGCAAAGAACGTTGTTGAACTCATAATTCACATTCTTCACACACCAAAAAAAAGGAATAAAATATCACAAATATATAGCTAATATGCGAGAAATTTGCCTATAAATACAGTACAACTCGGAATCAATAAGCCCCCCCCCCCCATGGGATTTTGTCGATTTACGAAACTTTGCAGGAATTACGGACTCCCTGTAACTCCCACGTTTTCGCGAGCCTCAAGTTTCAGCGCTGTTGCGTCTCGGGAAATGGCGCGGTGGAATCCCTCGGTGATTTTAGAGCATTGTTTTTATGGTTTTTAAAGCTCGGTTCTCCTCCTCTGATGATTTTTAAAGGATTGTTTCATTACGTCGAGGATCTTTATTGTTTTTTAAAGTTCGATTTTCTTCTCTCGATGATTTTAAGGAATTGTTTTTTTTTATCGTTTTTAACGTTTGGTAATATCCCTGCAATGGTTTTAAAGCATTTTTTGCAAATTTAGAGAACATGGTGACACTGTTTCATATATACTATTTCTTAAGCACTTCACACACAAGGTTGATATATATAGATTACTGAGAAAGAACATAAACGCATACAGATTGATAGACAGATAGATAGATTAGCGAGAAAGAAGCTCAAGAAACTCAAGCACATACAGACTATAGACATACGTGTATATAGACACGACTTATAAAAAGACCTTAACACGTTTCATGACTACTTTTAAATAGGTGTCTGCTTGCTACACTTCATTCAGGCGATGATACCGAAAGTTTAGTGGAATTAATCAGAAAGAAGATAGACTACAAACATACAACTATTATAAAAACACGTTTCACGATCACTCCCTTTAAATAGTGTCCTGCGTGTTACACTTCCTTCAGGCAATAATACCTAAAGAAGGGTTAACTAAGCGCCGACTATGGAGCACAGAGTAACACAGTAGACCCCTAGTAAAGGACTGAGAGGAACACAGTAGAGATGATGATGTTCTTTAGGCCTAATCCCTGTGACACCCTTTCTGTTGTTAGTCAAGTGTATCGGTCGCTTTCACTGTAGAGCGTCCGGTGGGGTAATGATGTTAGTTAAAAGAACAGGGAAATGCGTGGATGATAATGATGACGGTGGAAGAATGATAAATGGTGTTGGTGATGAGAATGATGACGATGGGAATGATAGTTATGTTGGTGATATTAATGGTTGATGGTTATCAGGAAGATCATTTGGATAGTTTTATTGCTGAAAGTAATTTCAATAGAATAATGTTGATGAAGTTGTAATGAATTTTCATCACTTATGTTAGATAATTAATAATGTATATGGTTTGCAATACAATGAAGTACATTAATCATTAGTAATAATAATGACATTGATGGAAATATAGCAGCGATGATGTAAATGATTGAGAAGAAAGAGTGGACAATAATAAAACGAAATAAATGATATTGCAAGAAATTGGATAATTAATAACTATAATTATAACGCCAATGATAGATAGGATTCATTAAATTTAATACATAATCATAGTAAATGTAATAAATCGTCTACAGAGTTTAGAAAATCAATAAAAAGAATCCACTATTTTTTTTCTTTCTTTCTTTCTTTTTTTTTTAAATCCAGGTGAGAGTGTGGAAACGGTACACTTTTTTCCTCATGTGACTTGTAACTCTTTTTGGGGCGACCGTAGTTGCTGTAATTCCTTTGCTGAGATTAGATTTTCGTGTTTAGAATTACGTCACTGAGTCCATATTCCCCCAGGCAAACACGCTGAAATTTCGGCTTTTAAAGTTTATTACAAACCCGTTTATTAGGGGACTTTGATCCATAAGGATGTTAGATTTTATACATTGGCTCTACTCTGGTCTGGTGTGCTTAGTCTGATATACATAAATTATTATAAATATAAAATAATGATAATGATAATAACAATTGGCACTCAAGAGAAAATATATTAAATAATTAAATATTAAAGATCTCTCTCTCTCTCTCTCTCTATCTATCTATCTATCTCTCTCTTTTCCTCCCTTCCTCCCCCCCCCTCTCTCTCTCTTTCTCTCTCTCTCTCTCTCTCTCTCTCACACACACACACACACACACACACACACACACACATTTTCTCTCTTATGTCTGAGCCATGAATCTTAACGAAAGTCATAAGGAAGTATTATAACCATGCATGGCTGGTTAGTCATGCACGAGCCAGAGAGAGAAGGAAGGAGAGAGAGAGGGGGGGGGAGGGAGGGAGAGAGAGAGAGAGAGAGAGAGAGAGAGAAAGAGAGAGAGAGAGAAAAGGAAGGAAGGAGGGACAGAGAGAGAGAGAAAGAGAGAGAGAAAGAGAAAAGGAAGGAAGAAGGGACAGAGAGAGAGAGAGATGGAGGTAGATAGATAGATAGATAGACAGAAACACAGGTAGACAGATAGATAGAAAGAGAGACAGACAGACAGACAGAGACAAAGAGAGAGACAGAGACAGAGAGAGCGGACCTAATAGCGGTCATGCAGGAACTGAATGTTGGAGGCTCGAAGCTACGACTCTGTAATATGCGATAGTGAAGGCCATGCAGATTGCTAGAACCCATGCTGTGATTGTAGATAAGGGTCACGTATTAGCTAATATTAGAGTTTATCCTTCCGACAGTAAAAGATAATGGTGGTTATATTTTGAGTATATAATTGACGTCGAAGCACCAGAAGGCATAGCATACTAGCTTGCAAGATTACTTTACTGGGAAGAAAATGTAATTCATTATATAAGAAACAGATTCATAAATAAGGAAGTGATCTGCGTAATGTGAGTAAGGGCTATGGTACACACAGAATCATTTACAGGAATATGATCTGGATAAGCTATATCGCATGCTACTTATTATACCAAAATAGGAAAACAGAGGGAGTAATCTTGAGTTATTTGAGAGATCGAGTGAAAATATACCATACCACTTACCTTTTTTTGAGAGAGTGTTACTGGAAATATACTTCGATCAAAAACATCAAAGCTGAAGCAATAACAACCTAAAAAAAAAGAAAAAAAAGAAAAAGACGCATTTCAAAAACATTCACAAACCTGAAGATCCTCGGTGGAGGTGGAGGTGGGAGGGTTGTAAAAAAAAAAAAAAAAAGGTTCTCAGATGTTTTTTCAAGCGCGGATAAATCTTGAAGCCATCTTTCATCCTTTCAGCATCATAAAGGAAAACAAAAGAAGGCAGACGCATGTAACAGATACGGGACATTTTGGTAAGAAAAGAAAAGGAGAAGATAAATGATATTCAGAAACAAAAGTTACCCTGTAGTGTTTGTGTCAGAGGGAAGGGAAGAGAGGGAGGGAGGGAGGGAGGGAAGGAGAGGAGGGAGGGAGGGAGAGGGGGGAAAGAGAGAGGGAGAGAGTGAGAGTGAGAAGAAGGAGAAGGAGCGGGAGAGGGAGAGGAGAGAGAGAGAGAGAGAGAGAGAAACAGACAGACAGACAGACAGGGGAGACAGGCAGAGACAAAGACAGAAACAGACAAAGGAAAACAATCAAGGAGTGAAAAGGGAAAGGTGACTGAGACGGGAATCTGATCAGACGAAGAAGCGAATACACAGTAGGTCTTGGTATTGAATTTTTCTTCAGAGGAATTTCAATTATGATTCTTTTGTCGAAGCATTTGCGATGAGATGTTGTCCAGAGCAAAGCCAATAAGATATCTCGAAAAAAGGCTAATGTATTTTTTATAATTTCTGTAACTATCAATTACAAATTCCCGGAAAGCAGACACAGACGAAAATGAAATCGTGGGGGAAATTTGGAATTCCCGGGAATCAGAAACAGGAGAAATAATTGGAATAATTGACGGATTAAAGATTCTAAATTGCATGAAGTTGAAAATATAATCATCGATAAAAAAAAACTATAAACATACGAAAATATAATCATTGAAAGAGTGTAGATTCTTGGGGCGATATTGATGAAAGATCACAGCTTACCTTTGACATATTTAAGGACATGCTTTAAAAAATAACCTTTGACTCCATGATTCTCGTAGAATTTGTCTATATTTCGGCCTGAAGAGTCTTTACTAAGCTGTTAACTAGAACTAACATTTACACTTCAAAAGGCCTTGTGATGATAATCCAATGTGATAATGAAATTAGAAAAACCCTTCCAGCGAATCTCAATCATATAATAACTATAATATTACGTATCTAATCTTTTATATGTTTACGTTGCACCCTCCACCTTTGTTGTCATTGCGTTTTCTATGAAGGCGCGTGAAGTTATTTGTATTTATCGAAGAGAAAACTACAGTAAACATGGTGGAAACGGCTCTGGGAGCGTTTAACAGTGAATAAAGAAGTGACATGCATGTGTTCCAAACCATTACGGATACAGAGTAATCTTCAACAAAGGTAAAACCGCATTACTGTTCTCCGTGTCGCGTGTGGAGTGTGAGTCGCCATCAGACCTGTTATTATTATTAAACTCCGGCCGAGTTTGATAATAAGAATAATAAATAAATAAACAAATGAATAAGTAAATAAACTAGTATAGACATTTTCGTCAACTGTCCTTGATAAAATTGTTTAGTCAAAGACTTTTTTCTGACGCCGACAAGTCCCGGATCAAATGACCTTTCCTGAACACTGTCCCTGGAGAGTAATAGACAAGCGAAAATATGATAATTAAAAAAAATTACCAATTTCCAGAGAGTATAAGCAGACGAAAACGAATGACACGAAATAACAACACAAAATGACGCAAAAATAAATAAAACATCACAAATAGCACAAAATATAAGGTCAACAAACAACGCAAACGAAACATGAATGCCACAAAACAATAAAACAAAAACCCAAACGCAAATGAATGACGCAGAATCCGAAAGCCGAGACCGCA
This sequence comes from Penaeus monodon, assembly GCF_015228065.2. NCBI lineage: Eukaryota > Metazoa > Arthropoda > Malacostraca > Decapoda > Penaeidae > Penaeus > Penaeus monodon. The sequence continues at coordinate 22,018,116 of NC_051426.1, forward strand.
GAATAACCGATACAAAGCAGCACATTCTTCGAGCTTATTTCGGGCTTATTTTAGCAGTGACTCGAGAGATATCGGATGCCAACTGTTCACTCGGGCGGATACAGACACGTGCTTGCCTGTTATGACGTCACGCAAGCACGTTCCTCGGCGGGGCTGCTCTTAACGCGGATATTTTGCTTTGTACTCGAAATTTTTCTCTGGAATTCTTGCTTATATACGGTGCTTGGAGGCATCGATGTAACGCATGTTAGCTTCGTTGTAAACAAACACACACACAAGCAAACAAACTACTTACTATTATATCTGCTACTACATTTACGAGAGAGGGAGAGAAAGAGAGAGAGAGAGAGAGAGAGAGAGAGAGAGAGAGAGAGAGAGAGAGAAAGAGAGAGAGAGAGAGAGAGAGAGAGAGAGAGAGAGAGAGAGAGAGGGGGGGGGGGAGGGGGGGAGAGGGAGAGAAAGAGAGAGAGAGAGAGAGAGAGAGAGAGAGAGAGAGAGAGAGAGAGAGAGAGAGAGAGAGAGAGAGAGAGAGAGAGGACTCAGTCGAGATGAGACAGAGTAGAGAAAGAGACAAACATAAAAAGATAGGGACACAGACAGAGCTAGAATCATAGACACAGATAAACAAAAGGCAAAAAAGGACAAAGAAAACCGAGAGCGAGCGAGCGAGCGAGAGAGAGAGAGAGAGAGAGAAAGAATGAAAGAGAGAGAACGAGTGAGAGAAAGAGAGAATTCGAAGAAAACAGATATACAATCAACGAACACCTGCTCACGAATCTAATTGAATAGCCATGACGTCACGATCCAAACCAGCAGAGAGGAAGTCGGGTGCCAATTGGGTGCCAACTACGCTATTGTGGATGCAGGAGTGTGTGTGGGGGGAGGGCGGACAAAAAAATCCCAGTGCTCGGAGTGAGGGGCAGTGTGTTAACGGGAGTGTGGGAGAGGACATGTATTAGCGAGTTCCCCCTGGCAAAGTGCTCTGGTTAATTGCACTACGGTTATTGGCGTAGGAAGAAAACGAAGGAGCGTGCGGCTGACAGGGTAGTCCTTAGGGTGAGTTGGGGATGTTTGGGGTCGTTTGTTTGTGCGTGTGTGTGTGGTTTGTTTGTTTGTGTGTGTGTCTGTGAGTAGGTGGATGAGTATTTGTGTGTGTGTGTGTGTGTGTGTTTGTGTGTGTGTGTGTGTGTGTTTGTGCTTGTGTTTGTGTGTGTGTGTGTGTGTGTGTGTGTCTTGTATCTGCGTGTGTGTGGATGTCTTTATGTATATATGGTTATTCATATACATTTTTATTATATGTAACTGTTCTTTGATACGATCTTTTAAAAAACATGAAATTATATAAAGGTATAAAAAAAAATATGTCGATAGATGGCCAAACATACAGAGAAACAAAAATAGACAGAGATACATGCACATAAAAGTCCGTTGTGTGTGGTGCATATACACGCGATAAGTAAACACAACTGGTAAACATACGAGGTTTGGACCCAGAATATACTTGGTATTTTAGGTGACTCGCTGTACTTTGAGAATTATCGCATAGACCAAGGTGTCTCGTGAAATTTCTTGGCCACTAGACTTGCAACATGTGTGAGATTGCACGTGCTGGTGTGTGCATGAGTGTACACGCAGGGCCACACGCACGAACGGATTTAGATGGAGGGAGGGAGACAGAAGGGTGTGTGTGTGTGTGTGTGTGTGTGTGTGTGTGTGTGTGTGTGTGTGTGTGTGTGTGTGTGTGTGTGTGTGTGGGTAGGTGTGTGTGTGTGTGTATGTGTGTGTGTGTGGATAGATAGATAGACAGAAAGATTGGTAGGTAGGCAGGTAGGTATATAGATAGATAGAAACAGAGAGAGAGGGAGAGAGGGAGAGAGAGAGAGAGAGAGAGAGAGAGAGAGAGAGAGAGAGAGAGAGAGAGAGAGAGAGAGAGAGAGAGAGAGAGAGAGAGAGCTAAGACTGAGGTTGAGACTAGGACTAAAATAGGATTGAGAGTAAGACTAAGATTAAAACTAAGCTAAGAACCAACCAACAGACACGCCTAAACAGACTGACAAACAGACATTCCCAGACGGCAGTGAGTGAGAGAGAGAGAGAGAGAGAGAGAGAGAGAGAGAGAGAGAGAGAGAGAGAGAGAGAGAGAGAGAGAGAGACAGAGAGACAGAGGGAGAGAGAGAGAGAGAGAGAGAGAGAGAGAGAGAGAGAGAGAGAGAGAGAGAGAGAGAGAGAGAGAGAGAGAGAGAGAGAGCTAAGACTGAGGTTGAGACTAGGACTAAAATAGGATTGAGAGTAAGACTAAGATTAAAACTAAGCTAAGAACCAACCAACAGACACGCCTAAACAGACTGACAAACAGACATTCCCAGACAGGCAGTGAGTGAGAGAGAGAGAGAGAGAGAGAGAGAGAGAGAGAGAGAGAGAGAGAGAGAGAGAGAGAGAGAGAGAGAGAGAGACAACTAGACAGACAAGAGAGAGAGAGAGAGAGAGAGAATCAGAGACAGAGAGGAAGAGAAAGAAAGAGAGAGAGAGAAAAAAAAGAACAGTCATCCAGACAGACAAACAGGGACAGACAAAACAGCTAGACCCCCTGTTTATGAGAACAGGCTATTCTCGACCTTGTAAGCCGCAGGGACGCCAAAGGGGCTTATTACCTAAGCTCCTTACCTGGTAAAATGTCTACACAACCTACTTACTGCCGTCGGGTCCAGCCTGAAAAAGCTGCCTTGTGCGGGCTTTGATACGACAATAGGTGATCGACCCTTGCCGTGCGCCTCGTGGAATCTTAATGGTATTGTTAGTGTCTATTACTGTCTATTGTAGCCCTTTTATGTTGTTATTGTTTATTATTCTCCCCCTTTTATCACCATGTTCTTTATAATCGTCGTCGTCGCCATCATCATCTTATTATTATCATATTATTATTATTATTATTACTATTATTATTATTATTATTATTATTATTATGGAATAGGGAAGTAGCGAAAGTTGCATCTGAATTACCAGAATTAAAATTCGTAGTAGTGTGGATATATAAGAGACCCTTTGTATGTCAATATGATTAATGGCATTATGTTAAAATAAGAAAAGTAAGGAGAGGAAGTTCTCTCTCTCTCTCTCTCTCTCTCCCACACACACACACACACACACACACACACACACACACACACACACACACACACACACACACACACACACACACACACACACACACATACACATAAACAAACGACACAAACACAGACACACACTAACACACACTTCCATCCCCCTCCCCTTCTCCTACCCCCCCCCCTCCTCCGGCACAAAATACAACAGAGATGGCCCTGAAGAGAAATCCCTTTCTAAAGGCGATTCCATTAATTTCCGCTACAGTGAAATGAGATCAAAGAGCGGCGCATTATTCCCAACTTCTTGGAATCCTCGATGGAAGCTGAACCGAGTCGATAGTCCGTGGGTAATGTTCGACACTGTAGGGTTCAAAGGGTTCGACACTGTAGGGTTCAAAGGGTTCGACACTGTAGGGTTCAAAGGGTTCGACACTGTAGGGTTCAAAGGGTTCGACACTGTACAGTGCAAAGGCTTCAACGCTATAGAATTCAAGGGATTCAGCGCTGTAGAATTCAAGAGTCTCTACACCATAGAATTATGAGGCTCGCCACTGTAGAATTTAGAGGCTTGACATTGTAGAATTCACAGAAATTCATCACTGTAGGAATAAGAAGCCCTATACGATAGAATTTAGAGAGCCTATAGTGAAGAATTTTGAGGCTCGACACTAGAATTCAAGAACTGTAGAATTCAAAGGTCCATCGCTGTAGGATTTGGAGGCTCGGTGTTTTAGAGTTTGTACTGTAGGATTAAAAATCAACTCTAAAGTTCTGAGGCTCAACAGCGTAGAATTCAGTGGCTCAACATTAGCATTGAAGGACTCATCACTATAGAGTTAATAAGCTTGATACTGCAGAATTCAAGGCCTGTACACTGCGTAATTCTGAGGCTCAATATTGTAGAATTTAGAGACTCGGCGATGTTGTAACTGTAGAATTTAGAGACTCAGAATTGAAGGACTCATCATTATAGTTTTAATAAGCTTGGAACTCTAGAATTTAATTGACTCTACACTGTATAATTCCAAGGCTCAACTGTAGAATTTGGAGACTCAGCCCTGTATAATTCTAAAAATGTCGACACGGCAGAACACAAGGGACTCTACACTGTATAATTCTGAGACTCAAAACTGTAGATTCTCGACACTGTAGAATTCAAAGGCATCGTCTAGAAAATGAGAAATAAAACGAAAAAAAAAAGGAAATGTGCCGATGATCAAACGGACTTTCCCTCGCCATTTCTTTTCGTTCGGCGAAAAGGAAAAGAATCAATAAAAAATAAAAGAAAATATGAAAATAAAAATAGAAATAAAAAAAAATTGTAGACAAGACGGAAGGCTTCCACACAAAGCTTCTCATGAATATTTAAGTAAAGAAACATCTCAGCTTTTCGGAAAGGAGAGAAAATGAACCTGAAGAAAGAGTTTATGATGGTTTATTGAGTGATAGAGATTGCAATGATTGCATTCTCACGGGCGAAATATAAAGCACGAGCTTATTAGCTTGCGTTATGGTTGACACATACACGTGTTTGTATGTATATATTTATATATGTGGATATATATATATATATATATATATATATATATATATATATATATATATATATATATATATATAGATATATGGGGGCCGCGGTGGCCGAATGGTTAGAGCATCGCACTGAAAAATGTCACGACGGCAATCTGAGATCGAGGGTTCGAGTCACCGACCGGCGCGTTGTTTCCCTTGGGCAAGGAACTTCACCTCGATTGCCTGCCTAGCCACTGGGTGGCCAAGCCAGCTCAAGTCAGTGCCGGGTAAATAGAGATGGTGACTCGATAAAAACACCGGGCGGAAGGCAATGGCAAACCACCGCTCGAAATTGCTAAAAAAAAATCATGGAAGCCCATGATCGTCAAGCCCGCGGTGACCGAATGATTAGAGCGTCGGACTCAATTCAGGCAATCTGAATTCGAGGGTTCGAGTCACCAACCGCCGCGTTGTTCCCTTGGACAAGGAACTTCACCTTGATTGCCTACCTAGCCACTGGTTGGCCAAGCCAGCCCAAGGTCAAGTGCTGGTCCCAAGCCCGGATAAAATAGAGAGAATGATTACCTATAAAGGTACCACCGGCACTCTCCGTGGAAAGGAACTGGGGACCCTACCACGTACTCACTCCAAGAGCATCACAACATGAAAACTACAATTAAGTATCATGCTGTGACCACGGCGGCTCAGACATGAACCTACCGTTAAAAGAAGAATATATATATATATATATATATATATATATATATATATATATATATATACATACATACACACACACACATGTGTGTGTGTGTGTGTGTGTGTGTGTGTGTGTGTGTGTGTGTGTGTGTGTGTGTGTGTGTGTGT
>NC_051426.1:22036101-22038601 GCF_015228065.2 Penaeus monodon
GGGGCCCCCGGGGGGGGGTTTTCCCCCCCCTTTTCTCTCCCCCCCCCCCTTTTTTTTTTTTTTTTTTTCCCCCCCCCCCCCCTCTCTCTTTTCTCTCCCCTTTTTTTTTCTCTCTCTCCCCTTTCTCTCTCCCCCTTTTTTTTTTTTTTTTTTTCCCCCCCCCCCCTTTTTTTTTCCCCCCTCTTTTTTTCCCCTTTTTCTTTTTTTTCCCCCCCTTTTCCTCCCCCCCCCTTTTTTTTCCCCCCTTTTTTTTTTCCCTTTTTTTCCCCCCCCTTTCCCTTTTTTTTTTCCCCCCCCCCTTTTTTTCCCCCCCCCCCCCCCTTTTTTTTTCCCCCCCTTTCCCATTTTTTTAAAAAAATTTTCCCCCTTTTTTTTTTTGGGGGAAAGAAAACCCCAAAAAAAATTTTCCCCCCCTTAAAAACCCCCCTTTTTTTTGGGGAAATTTTCCCCCCCTTTTTTTTTAAAAAATTTTTTTAAAAATTTTTAAATTTTGGTTTTTTTTTTCCCCAAAAATTTTTTGGGGGGTTTTTTTTTTTATTTTTTTTCCTTTTTTTTTAAACTTTTTGGGGTTTTTTTTTTAAAAAATTTTTTGGGAAAAATTTGGAAACCCTTTTTTTTTTTTTTCCCCCCTTTTTTTTTTTTTAAAAATTTAAAAGGGGGGGGGGGGGGGGAAAAAAAAAGGGGGGAAAAAAAAAAAAAGGGGGGGGGGGGAAAAGGAAAAAAAAAAAAAAGGGAGAAAGAGAAAAAAAAAGGAAAAAAAAAAAAAAAAAAAAAAGGGGGGAAAAAGGGAAAAAAAGGGGAGAAAAAACAAAAAAAGGGAAACCAAAAAAAAAAAAAAAAAAGGGTTTTTAAAAATTAAACCCGGGGAAAATTTTTTTTTTTTTAAAACCCCGGAAAAAAAAATTTTTTTTTTAAAAATTTTTGGGGTTTAAAAAGGGGGGGTTTTTTTTTTTCCCCAAAAAGGGGGAAAAAAGGGGGAAACCCCTTTTTGGAGGGGGGGGGGGGGGGGGGGGGGTTTTTTTAAAGGGGGGAAGGGGGGGGGGGGGAAAGGGGGGGGGGAAAATGGGGGGGGGGGAAAAGGGAAAAGGGGAGAGGGGGGAAGGGGGGGAAAAAAAAAGGGAGGGGGGGGGGGGGGGAAAAAAAAGGGAAAGAAAAAAAAAAAAAAAAAGGGGGGGGGGGGGGGGGGGAAAAAAAGGGGGGGGGAAAAGGGGGGGAAAAAGGGGAGGGGGGGGGGGGAAGAGAAAGAGAGGGGGGGGGAAAAGAAAAAGAAAAAAAAAAAAAAAGGGGGGGGAAAAAAAGAAGGGGGAAAAAAGAGAAAAAAAAAAAAAGGGGGGGGGGAAAGAGAGAGAGGGGGGGGGGAGAAAAATAGGGGAAAGGGGGGGGGGGGGGGGGGGGGGGGGGAAAAGGGGGGGGGGGGGAGAAAAAAAAAAAAAGGGGAGGGGAGAAAAGAGGGAGCCAGAGAGGGGGAAAGGGAGGGGGGGGGGGGGGGGAAAAAGAAAAGGAGGGGGAAAGGAGGGGGGAAAAGGGGGGAAAAGGGGGGGAAGGGGGGGGGGGGGAAAGGGGGGTTGGGAAAAAAAAAAAAAAAGGGGGGGGGAAAAAGAAAAAAGGGGGAAAAGAGGGGGGGTTTAGGGTGAGGGGGGGGAAGGGGGGGGGGAAAAAAAGGGGGGGAAAAAAGAGAGGGGGGGGGGGGGGGGGGGGAAAAGAGAGGAAAAAGGGGGGGGGGGGGAAGGGGGGGGGGGGGGGGGGGAAAAGGGGGGGGGAAAAAAAGGGGCCAAAGGGAGGGGGGGAGAGGGGAAAAGGGGGGGGAAAAAAAAATTTTTGGGGGGGGGGAAAACAAAAAGGGGGGAAAAAAACCAGGGGGGGGGGGGGTTTGGGAAAAGGGGGGGGAAAAAGGGGAAACCCCGGGGGGGGGGGAAAAAAAAAACGGGGGGAAAAAAAAAAAAGGGGGGGTTTTTTAAAGGGGGGGGGAAAAAAAAAAAAAAAAAAAAAGGGGGAAAAAAAGAAAAAAAGGGGGGGGGGGAAAAAAAAAATTTTAAACCCAAAAAAAAAGGAAAATTTTTTTAAAAAATTTTAAAAAAGGGGAGGGAAAAGGGGGGGGGGGGGGGGGGGGTTTTTTTGGGGGGAAAAAAAAAAAAAGGGGGGGGGTTTTTTAAAAAAAGGGGGGGGGAAAAAAGGGGGGGGGGGGGAAAAAAAGGGGGGGGGGGAAAAGGGGGGGAAAAAGGGGGGGAAAAAAAGGGGGGTTTTTCCCAAAAAAAAAAAAAGGGAAAGAAAAAAAGGGAAAAAAAAAAAAAGGGAAAAAAAAAAAAAAAAAAAAAGGGGGGGGAAAAAAGGGGGGGGAAAAAAAGGGGGAAAAAAGGGGGGGGGGGGGGGAAAAAGGGAAAAAAAAAAAAGGGGGGGGGGGGGGAAAGGGGGGGGGGGGGAAAAAAAAGGGGGGGGGGGGAAAAAAAGGGGGGGGGGGGGGGGGGAAAAAAAAAAAAATTTTTTTAAAAAAGGGGAAAGG
>NC_051426.1:22051101-22053601 GCF_015228065.2 Penaeus monodon
AAGGAAAAGGAAAGAAAGGAGAGGAGAGAGAGAGAGAGAGAGAGAGAGAGAGAGAGAGAATAGGATAGGGAGAGGGAGAGAAAGAGAGAGAGAGAGAGAAGGAGAGAGAGAGAGAGAGAGAGAGAGAGAGAGAGAGAGAGAGAGAGTGCGTGCGTGAGTGCATGAGTGCGTGAACGAGTGACAGACAGCTCGAGACAGAGACAGACCAACAGCCCGACAGCCCGACAGAGACAGAGAGCGCGACGCGAGGCTTACACGGCAGAGAGCCAGGCAAACACGGCTTTCTAGACAGCCTGACGTTGACGAAATTCGAGCCGAAACGGAATTTAGGTTCGCGCAGTTTAAGTTGTTTCTCGCTCCTGCAAAGGGTCTAGGCCGATTTTCGCTTCTCTTGTTCTCTCTCTTCCTCTTTACTGATTTTTCTCTCTCTTTCTCTTTACTGAGTTTTCTCTCTCTCTCTTTTCTTTATTCTTTTTCTTTTTTTCTCTTTCTTTTTTTTGTCTTCGTTCTTTCTATTTCTATTTTCTTCTTTATTTCTTTTCCTCTGTGTTCTCTTTGTTTCGTTTTCTTTCTTTTCTTTAATGTGTTTTATCTCTCTTTTTCTTCTTTATTTTTTTTTTATCTCTCTTCATGTTATTCCTTTTTCTCTTTTCTTTTTTCTTCTTTTCTCTCATCTTTATACCTTTTTTTCTCTCCTTTCTTTTTTTCTTTCTCTCTTTTTTCTCTTACATTTCCTTTTCGGTTTTATTTTAAATTTGTTTGTCTGTCTTTATTCATTTCTTTTATTAACATTCGTATTTATTTTATCAACTATTTTAACTATTTTATTTTATGCATATTTTTCTTGTAATTGGTAAGAAGGATAATAATCGATTTTTTTTTTTTTTTTATTCACTGGTTTTCTTATTTTATTTTATTTTATCTTTTCTTATTTTATTTTGTTAAATTTTAGTTTATTTTCTTATTTTTTCCACGCGAAAAAAAGATGATAATAATACTCGGATGGAAAGAAGAATGAGTGAAAGATTCGTAAATTTTTGTTCGAACTGCTCAGCTGACGTCATCAAAGAGTGACGTCACCAAAGGCTGCTGTTCAGGTGACGTCATCAAAGGCTCCTGTTCAGGTGACGTCATCAAAGGCTGCTGTTCAGGTGACGTCACCAAAGGCTGCTGTTCAGGTGACGTCATCAAAGGCTGCTGTTCAGGTGACGTCATCAAGGGAGGAAGGGAGGCGGGGCATGGGAGAGAGAGGGGGGAGATGAAGAGAGGGGGAGGGGGTTGCAAGGGGAGTGGGGGGGTGAGAGGGACGGGAGGGGAAAGGAGTATGGCGAGAGGGAAGAGGAGTGGGGGGGGGGATGGGGAGGGAAGGGAATAGGGGAGGGAGGGAGGGGGGAGGGAGGGAATGTGGGGGGTCAGGGAAAGAGTGGGAGACAGGGAGAGAAGAGAAGAAAAGAAAAGAAAAGAAAAGAAAAGAAAAGAAAAGAAAAGAAAAGAAAAGAGAAAGGAAGAGAAGAGAAGAGAAAAGAAAAGAAAGGAAAAGAAAAGAGAAGAGGAGAGAAGAGAAAAGAAGAGAAGAAAAGTAGAGAGAAGAGGAGAGAAGAGAGAATGGGGGTGAGAGCGAGACACAGACAACCGAAATATAATTCTCTTCCATCGCATCTCCTTTCAATTCTTCTCGTTTCCACTTCCCACCTTTCTTACATTTCCCTTCGCCCTTCCTTCGTTTCCTCCTCTTTCCTTCCTCGTTTCCACTCCCTCTTTGGTCATCCGGGTATCAACATAACCCCAAGCGTCCAGCCTGCGATTAATAACACTCTATAATCAACTTTCTAAATTACTATGACCCACAAAATGACTCACTCCCCCCCCCCCCCACTTTCATTATAATTACAGTAACCTTGACACCAGGGAGATGTAATTATTTCCTCTTCTCCTCCTCCTTTTCTTTTTCCTCCTCCTCCTCCTCCTCTTCCTCTACCTCCTCCTCCTCCTCCTCCTTCTCCTTCTCCCCCTCCTCCTCCTCCTCCTCTACCTCCTCCTCCTTCTCCTCTTCCTCTTTCTATTCAAGAGCTTCGTCCATTTGGCAGAAATTAATATTACAATGCCACTTCCTCACCCCCCCCCCCTCCCGTCATCCCGCCCATCCCGCCCGCAACTCAGCCCCGAGTCAGCCACTGCCTCGGGTCTGCAATATTTTCCAAAATCATGGAGCTGAAGAGATTATTTTTTCCTGGGGCACAGACAGCGAATGCCCTCCCCCCCCCCCCCCAAACACACACAGACACACACGCACACACAGCACAACACACACACACACACACACACACACACACACACACACACACACACACACACACACACACACACACACACACACTCACTCACTCACTCACTCACAAACACTGTCTTCATGTATGTATGTATGTAAGTATATATAGCCACGGGCGGCTCAGTCGAGGCCGGAAGTGAAGGCTGTGCAGACTAGGCCTTCAGTGGTGTC
>NC_051426.1:22058601-22063019 GCF_015228065.2 Penaeus monodon
ATACAATGTCGGAAATTATGTAATTTACATACCAGAATTCGAACACATTCATCCCTGCTTTGAAGATTCACAAGTCAAAACAAACCTTTAGATTTTTTTTTTTTTTCTCATCTTTTAACCCGGAATTGATGGATTTATTTGCGCAGTTTTTTTTTATTATTATTTTTTAAGCCACGGAAAAAATCGGAAATATTTCCCTCCGTTTAGATTTCACAAAACTATGATTTTTTTAATGACGTTAAGTTTGTGTGTTCGGTTGGTCGAACAGAGATGAGAATCGGAAGAAAGGTAGAAAAGAAAATCAATAAAAGAGGGACAGGAAATAAGGGAAGGACGGTTGCCAGGGGAAATTGGTGAATGATAATGAATGGAAGGGAAGAAATAGGGTCAGTGGGAGAGATAGATAAGATCGATAGATAGATAGACAGATAGGTAGATAGATAGATAGATAGATAGATAGAGAGAGAGAGAGAGAGAGAGAGAGAGAGAGAGAGAGACAGTGAGACAGAGCAGAGAGAGAGAGAGAGAGAGAGAGAGAGAGAGAAAGAAAGAGAGAGAGAGAGAGAGAGAGAGAGAGAGAGAGAGAGAGAGAGAGAGAGAGAGAGAGAGAGAGAGAGAGAGAAAGAGATAGAGAGAGAGGGCGAGGGCGTGAGTGAGTGAGAGATAGATAGATAGATACATAGATAGACACATAAATACATAGATAGATAGCCAGATGGATAGATAGAGAGGAGGGTATAAAAAGGGCAGGATAAGACGAAGGGAAGAGATTATTGAGAGTGACAGCATGTGCGTGAGAAGATGGAGCAACAGAAATTAAACCGAAAGACTTCTATTACATAAATACATCTAAACACGCATATCTGTTAAGAAATCACACACACACACACACACACACACACACACACACACACACACACAACCCCCTCCTTCCCATACAACCTCACCCCCCCTACACACACAACCCTCCCCCCTCCCGTCTCCCATCCCCCTCCCCCGTCAGAGGCGTCGTTAGCTCCGGCCGCCAGACAGAGGAGCTTAGCAACACCGAAATACCGAAACACTTCACAATTAGTGTCTCCTTGAACGTGGGAAAATATATAAACAATATCTCGGAACCAATAAAGCTCAAATCCTCAAAAATATGTGACCTATTCGAGGCTCTCGGAGTGCCACGGTAGGCCAATTATCGATGGTCGCTCGCAGAAGCTGTTTTTGGCACTCCCTGGCCCTCGCCCCGGGCACAGTACAGGGGCTCGGGGTCAGGCATGGCAGTTGTGGCTGGAGGGTGGTAGAGCAGCGAGCTTGTGGCACCGCGGGTGTGTTGGCGGCTGTACCTGTGTACCTGCGGGTGTACGCCTGTGTGCGTTGTGCCTACGGGTGTGTACTCTCGATGTGTACCTGTGGCTGCGTACCTGCGGGTGTACTCCTGTGGGTCTTGTACCTGTGGGTGTAGTACCTGTGGGTGTTGTACCTGTGGGTAAGCACCTGTGGATATGTGCCTGTCGGTGCGTACCTGTAGGCGCCAGGTGATACGGTGCTGTTCCGCGGCCTCCTGCAGAACTTCGTGGTTCCCGTCGAGAAGCAGAGAAAGAAAAAAAACATAGCGAGCGGAGACGTGAGACAGCAGGACCTTGAGTGGCCTGAATGGCGTAGGAACTCGCGTCGGTCATCCCAGGCTGCGTTTAACTCGAGGAAATGAGAGCCCCAAGGAAGGCTCATATCAAGTTAAATACGTAACATGCAGTGCCAACCCATCGGATACAGTGCCACTTCTTACAAAGGATAGCCTTTGGCGATGGACATAATTGACTATCCGGACTTATGTGTAGCTAATTGTGCATATTACAGTACCACCTCATCAGATACAGTGTCGTATTTTATCATTATAGTCATTATTACCATGGAAAGAATGACTAAAAATGCTAATATATATCCATTTGTGAATCACGTAGTGCCACCCTGGTGAATACAGTGCCTTTGTTTATTGTCGAATATAGACACAATCTTTTACCCTTTATTTGTGCAAATGATTGACCAAATCAGGCTAATATATATAGTTAAATAGACATCATATAGTGTCATTCCATCAGATACAGTGTCACCTTTCATTGTGGAATATGACACCCTTATGATAAAAATAAACTGAACCGAGCATTTATAAAACCACACATCCCTTACAGGCAGTGCCATTCCGTGCCACCTTTTATTACAAAAATTGAAACAATCAATTATCGATCAAACGATTAATCCAATATACTGCCAATGAGCCAGATACAGTGCCAACGTTTCCAAGGGGAAATGGTACACGCAATCCTATACTAAACCAAGGCACTTATCTTTGATTTTATTATTTCATTTTAAGCCAATGGATCTGAAGCTTCTGTAGGAGAGCAAGAACTTCGGGATCAGGTCTTTATTGTGCATTGATATCAAATAGAATCTTAGGTTAATGAGTTTAATTACGAGTAGCCAAGTAAGAGGTAAATTTATTATCACATATGGTCCATTTAAGCTGATAAATAATCGTTTTTGTAATTTATTTGATATTAGGTTAAAAGATGATTTACAGTTTGGTAAATGACTTTTTAAGTGTGAATTTCACAACCACACGCTAAACGAAACAGTATTTTGAAAAAAAAAGAAAGAGAAAGAAACGAGTAAATGAAGTGTAAATAACGAAAGAAAATAAATATTTAAGTATAAATAACGAAAAAAAAACGAACCGGCAACTTAAATGACTTTCCAAGTGGCCGTAAAAAAACACGAGATAAGTAATTAAGGAAAGAGAAAGAAAGAAAAAAAGACGTATCGAAAGGGGAAAAAAGTTAATCACTGTATAAAGAAAAACTTAAAAGAAGACGAAAAAGACAAAAAAAAACAGATCTTGAAAAAAAAAAAAAATCTGAAAAAGAGAGACCCAGAAAAAAAAAAGAAAAAGAGAGATAGAGAGAAAGAGAAGAAATTGACAATGATAACGAGTGTGAAGACGACAAACGGAGACAAAGGCGGGAGAGAAGGAAGCCCCGTGATGAAGCGAGAGTGTCCGACTTTCCTTAACTCGATAAGAAGGTTCAGGACAAGGGTAAGTCTCCAGCGACGCCACGCCCACCTGAGCTCGGCTTGGGGGGGACGGGAGGGAGGAAGGGGTAAGGGAGGGGAGGAAGGGGTAAGGGAGGGGAAGAGGGGAGGGGAGGAGGAGGGGAAGGTGAAGGGAAGGGAAGGGAGGTGAGGGAAAGTGAAAAGGCAAAGGAATCTTATGTGTTTTTACACACACACACAAACACACGCACACACACACACACATATACGCGCGCGTGTGTGTGTATGTTTATGTGTGTGTGTAAAGACATGTTGGACCCCAAAAAGAATAATACCCTCCCGTGAATTAAACAAATAAAAATAAACATACAAACAAAAGCCAAGAAGCGGAGAAAAACCCAAGCAATAAAACACGAGGCCGCCACGCTGCAACTCGCCCCGAAAGGCTCCCTAAACTTCCAAACTTCCACTCGGAACGGAAACGAAATATGAACAAAGTATGAACAAAGTATGAAGTTATTCGTAACAAAATATCACCCTGCGTTTAGTGAGGTCGTCCCGGGTCTGGAATTCGTGAAGAGAACTTTGCCATTGCAAGGTCGTTTGCAAAATGAATGGTGGTTTAGACGCGGTATAAAAGGGGTATGCGAGTATAGATAAGTATACTAATGGCGGGTATACTCTCCGTGTTCGTCATAATGGGTGTGTGTGAGAGAAGTTATGGAAGCGTGTGTGTGTGTGTGTGTGTGTGTGTGTGTGTGTGTGTGTTCAGTGGTGTGTGTGTGTGTGTGTGTGTGTGTGTGTGTGTGTGTGTGTGTGTGTTTCAGTGTGTGTGTGTGTGTGTGTGTGTGTGTGTGTGTGTGTGTGTGTGTGTGTGTGTGTGTGTGTGTGTGTGTGTGTGTGTGTGTGTGTACGCGCGCGTGCGTGTGCGTGTATCTGTATGTACGTGTATTGATGTGCACGTGTGGTTGTCTATTTATATGTATGTGTATAGGTGTGTATTGCATGTATATATTTATACGCATGTATACCCATGTGAGTGTATTTATAAATCTACATCTACACAAGTATTCTCACATTTATAAATCAATACATCCTTAGAGGAAGAAGAGGTCGGCCGTAGATAAGGAAATAGTAGACAGAGAATAAGGAGATCAATAGAGCGATAATACAAGAAAAAAATGGAGATAGCTGAGACATTAGATAATGATGGCTGAGATAAGCAGTAATCCTATAGGGGTCATCATTGATTTTCGGATTCTTGACTTCCTTAGCGACAAGATATAGTGAGCTGTTCTTCTTTTCTTCTTCTTCTCCTTCTCTTTCTTTTCTTCTTCTCGTCTTCTTCTTCTTCTTCTTCTTTCTTCTCTTCTTCT
>NC_051426.1:22063119-22065619 GCF_015228065.2 Penaeus monodon
CTCCCCCTCCCCCCTCTCTCTACTCTCCTCTCTCTCCCTCCCTCCCCCCCTCCCACATATAGGACAGGGAATAACACCAATCTGTCATTGTTATTTCGACTGCCAGGTTAATGAGGCCTGCTCTGACTTGCAGTTAATGAGAAAGGAAGCCAAGAGTAGCCATTCCATGAGTAATTACAGGGGTGAATGGGGGGGGGTGAAGGAGGGAAGGAGGGAGGGAGGGAGGAAGAAGGAGAGGGAGGGAGGGAGGGAGGGAGGAGGAGCGGGAAGGAGGGAGGAAAGGGAGGGATAGGGAGAGGGAGAGGGAGAGGGAGAGGGAGAGGGAGAGGGAGAGAGAGAGAGAGAGAGAGAGAGAGAGAGAGAGAGAGAGAGAGAGAGAGAGAGAGAGAGAGAGAGAGAGCATTCTGAAAACGGTGAATACCAATGATTTATGATCTACATTCCTAGGGCGATTATGGTAGTGATTTTGGTGATAATGACAATGATAATCGTGATCATCAATGGCATTATTATTATAATTACAATTATTATCATTATTATCATCATCATCATCATCATCATCATCATCATCATCATCATCATCATCATCATCATCATCATCATCATCATCATCATCATCATCATCATCATTAATGATAATGATAATAATAACATTAATGATAATAACATTAATGATAGGGGTAATAAAAATAATAATAATATTAATAACAGTAGTAATAATAATAATGGTAAAATTAACACTGACAACAACAACAGCAATAATAATAATGATTATTATCATACATCATCGCATTAAAATCTATCTCGTCAGTCTTTCGATAAGTCGACCATCTACAAGTCATCTTTGTTGCAATCTCTGTCTTTATCTGGATGTGGAAGAAGCAACTACACAGGTGACGAGTATATATATATATATATATATATAGAAGTTTGTTTTATATTTATCTCTGTTCCCGGACGACACTTGCTCATGAAGATAAAAGGCTGATTGAGCTCATAGAGTTCTTGCGTGTGTCAATGCCTTGTATAAGTGCGCAATGCGATGCTCTTTTGTCTGTTCTTGTAAGGGAGGGAAGTCTGAAAGGCTTGGCGTTCTATTGCTGTTTTTTTTTTTAATGATTTTTTTAATGCAAGTACTGGGAGATAATCTGGATTGGGTATGTACGTATGCATAAACATACACATTCTCACACTTACACTTATATTTACAATCAATCACACACACACACACACTCACACACACACACACACACACACACACACACACACACACACACACACACACACACACACACACACACACACACACACACACACACACACACACACACACTCACACACACACAAACATGCAAACAAACACGTACACACGCACTCAGGGTATAAAACTATGTACCATCAATCTCCTTAGTCACGCCCGCTACCCTTCCCCCCCCCCCTTCCCTCTCCTCTTTATGCCTCTCCTTACCCCTCTTTCCCCTTCCCATTTTCCCCTCCTTGCCCCCGATGACCCTCGTTTTCCCCATCCTCCTTGTACCCTTCCCCTGTCCTCCTCTCCACCTCCCCCTCCCCACTCTCCGTATCCCCCTCACTTCCCCCATCCTCCTTATACCCTTCCCCTGTCTCCCTCTCCGCCTCCCCTCCCCCCTCCTTGCCCCACGGTCCTCCTCCTCCCCCCTTTTTCGGAGTGATGAATGACACTTTCTGGGCTATTGCTCCCTGTGCCCCTTCCCTTGCCATTAACGTCTCGCTGCGTCCTGTACTTTCTTCTCGTCTTCGTCCTAAGCTCGGGTCACTTTAGCCTCTATTTTTCACGCCAGGATCGCTTCAGTCTCTCTTTCTTCACTTTGAGATCAATTGAACACCTTTTTCTACACACTAAGAAGTCTTAACAATTTTTTTTCTTCACTCTGGGATCACTTTACACCATTTTCTTCAGATTAAGATCACTCCAGCCTGTTTTATTTCACTCTGGAATCACTTCAGCCTCTATCCTTCCCGCCCAAATCTCCTCAGCCTCTTCTCTCCAAGCCCGCATCACGCCATCTTTTCTTCAAGATCCTATCACTTCCTTTTCTCCACGCCCGAACCGCCTCATCCTCCGATTACTTCAGTCGGTCTTTTCTTCACTCTCGGATCTCTCCGGCCACTTTTTTTTCCTTGCTCGGTTTACTTTCGCCGTCACGCTTACTTGACACGATAAAAATACCTTCTCCGAATCATCTCTATTTTGAAGTTGGTGCGCGTCGTATTTTGAAACTTATCTTCCCTGACATCGGAGCGAAAACTTGCTCTTAGTACTTATTTGGAGTACATGCTCAAGGTACACATCTGCGCCTCGAGAGCTAGCACAGCTGGCAGTGAGGAATGTCAGCTGTGATTATTACTAAAGCCCTTGTTATCACTCACTCTAGGTACAGAGGATACGTGAAAGACCAACTTACAGATACGTAAACAAGTATCTTCTCGTGAATAGTCAGTTGGATACGTGCTTTAACTT
>NC_051426.1:22075619-22085619 GCF_015228065.2 Penaeus monodon
TCCTCTCTTCCTACCTCCCCTCCCTCCTCATGAGACACTCCCCTCTCCCTGGCCCCTCCTCCCTCCTACGCCCCTCCCTCCTCTCCCTCCTCCCTCTCCTCTCCTCCCTCCTCCCTCACTATACTCCGCCCTGTCCCACTTCCTACTTATTCCCCTACCACCTCCTGCCGTCCTGCCCGTCCTTCCCTTCGTTCTCTCATTCCTACCCACACTCTCCTCCGCCTCCTAGATAACCAACCTCCCTCCCCTCCTTCCCTCTCCCTCCCTCCCTCCTTCGGCTAGGTATTACCCTCACTGCCACACCCTGAACCCACGAAGACCCGAACGCGACCCTTGCTACAGCGGGGGATGTATGTGACCTTCGACCCAGTGTGACCTCGCGGCCTTCTTGTGATGGCTGATCCGAGAGGGAATTTGACCTTAAAGGGGAAGGGGATGGAGAGGGGGAGGGAGGGAGTGAAGGAGGAGCTGGGGAGGGAACGTAGAGAGGGAGGAAGGGAGATAGAGAGAGAGAGGAATTGAGCGATGGAGGAAGGAAGATAGAGAGAGAGAGAGGAATGGAGCGATGGAGAGGGAGAGGGAGAGAGAGAGAGAGAGAGAGAGAGAGAGAGAGAGAGAGAGAGAGAGAGAGAGAGAGAGACGAGAGAGAGAGAGAGAGAGAGAGTGAGAGGGGGGCGATGAGGGAAGAGAGAGAGAGAGGGAGGGAGGGGGGCGGGATTGAGTAATGGGAGAAGGGAGAGGGAGAGGGATGAGAGAGTAAGGAGAGATAAGAGATAAGAGAGAGAGAGAGATAAGAGAGTAAGAGAGAGATAAGAGTAGAGAGTAGAGAGAGAGAATAGAGTAGAGAGAGAGAGAGAGTAGAAAAGAGAGAAAAAAAAGAGAGAGACAGACGCAAAGACAAAAAGACAGAAACAGACAGCGAGAAAGAACAGAGGAGTTGAGAGAAAGAGGGTGAGGAAAGAGAGGGAAAGATATATATATATTATATATAGATATATATTATATATATATATTGATATATATATCTAGAGAGCAGGAGAGAGAAGGGGAGGAGAGAGGAGGAGGAGAGAGAGATAGAGAGGGAGAGAGATAGAGAGAGAGAGAGAGAGAGAGAGAGGAGAATAAAACCCGGATGAATGAGAATGACAGAGTATCAGAGAATTAGAACGAGGAAAATAGAAGATAATATCGGGATAAGGGAAAACGACAAAATGTCTAAACAGGGAATGAGACAAGATAAGCCTAATTTCAATATGGAGCAAGCACATGAGAGAGAGTGATAGTGTGATGATGTGCAAGAACTCGAGTTGGCTTTAAACTTTTTGTTAGCATTTTTTCGCTCCTTCCACAGTGTTAATCTTGATGGAGTCTCGAGCAACACCCCCGTTCCCATTTTTGCCCCCGGGCCACTTTCCCGCCATAACCACATCTCCATACCACAAGGAGAGAACACAGGAGCGTGAGCGCATAGGAGAAGCGACGCTCTCGAGAGAGTCATGAGAGACGAGAGAAGAGGCGCTACGCTTAGCTATCTAACGCAAGAAACAAGCACTCCCTCCCTCACGTCCAGCAATAACGCACACCGTTCCCTAGCACGCCATCCCGCCCTCCATTACGTACAGACGCCCTCCAGACAGACAAACCACCCGACTGACACCACACCCGCCCCCCACCCTCACATCCCCTGACAATTCCACTCTCCAGACAGTAGACAGACAAACAGAAGGAATTCATTAAAAAAATAGCACAATACAATAAATAAAACAATCACGGCACGGGCCCGCCTTTCCGAAGTTTCGTTTCGACCCGCCAAAACGAACACAAAGGTCGGCCGTCCATCCTGACCCTTAGATTAGTGTCCAATATGCTGCCGCCGCTTGCCGCTGATTTTTTCCTCATCCTTTTCACTATCTCTGTGTTTTATCTTTCCCCGCCCTGGTGATTATCTATATTAACATTCACTCTCCTTCTAACTCCTCCTCGGCCTCTGCAGGAACTATACTTATCGCCACTCTGTTTATTCCACTCTGTTTATTGGGGGAGGGGGGGGGTCTCCTCTCTCGCCGTCTCTCTCATACCTCTCTCATCTCTCTCTCCTCGTTCCGGGTCTCAACATCTCTCTCTCCCTCTCATTCCTCTATCCTCTCCTCTCTCTTATCTTCGCCCTCCGCTCCATCTCCTCTCTCCCTCCCTCACTCTCCTCTCTCTCTCTCATCTCTCTCTCTCTCCATCTCCTCCCTCTTCTCTCCCTCCTCTCCTTCCTCTCCCTTCCTCGCTCTGTCGCAACTATCCTTCCTCCTCCCCTCTCGACTCGTCCGCCCCTCGGATCTCTCTCTCTCTCTCTCTCTCTCTCTCTCTCTCTCGTCTCAATCTCTCTCGTCTCTCTCTTCTCTCTCGTCTCTGATTCTCTCTCTTCTCGCTCGTCTCTCTCTCTCTCTCTCTGCTCTCTCACTCTACTCTCCTCACTCATCTCTCTCACTCTCCTCATCTTCCCTCCTCTCTCTCACTCTCTCTCTCTCTCTCCTTCACTCTCTCTCGGCTCCTCTCTCTCATCCTCTCCTCTCCCTTTCTCTCTCCTCTCTCGTCTTTCTCTCCTCTCCCCTGACCAAAAAAAATTCCTCTCTTTTCCTCTCTCTCTCTCCTTCCTCGCCTCCCTCATCTCTTCTCTTTCCAATCATCGTAGTCTTCTCTATTTCTCATCTCCTCTCCTCCTCTCTCTCATCTCTCTTCTCCGTCCTCTCTCTCTCACATCGCTTCTCCTCTCGTCTCCTCCTCTCATCTCTCGCTCTTCCTAGCACTCATCCTCTCTCGATCTCTTCTCTCGCTCATCTCGGAAGCTCGCCTCACTGACTCTCGTCTCTCTTTTCCTCTCTCTCTCCTCTCCCATCCTCTCTCTCTCTCTCTCTCTCTCCTCTTTCCTCTCTCCTCTCTCGTCATCGTCTCTCTCTTCTCTCTCTCTCTCAAATCGACTCCTCTCCTCCCTCTCTCTCCTCGTCTCATCTCTCTCTCTCTCGCTCTCTCTTTCTCTTTATCTCTCTCTCTCTCTCTACTCGCCTCTCATCTCAGCTATCTCTCTCATCTCATCCGTCGCCTCTCCCTCTCCCGCCCTCTCTCGTCTCCCCTCTCCTCACTCTCACACTCTCGTCTCATCTCCTCTCTCTCTCCGAGGCTCATCTCCTCCTCTCTCTCTCCAATCTCATCTCTCTCTCCTCTCTCCTCTCATCCTCTGCCACCGCTCCGTCTCCCTCTCCTCGGTCTCATCCTCATCGTCTCTCCACTCTCTCTACTCCTCCAAAACACATCCTTCGATCCTCGTCGGCTCGCCGTCTCCGTCCCTCTCGTCCTCTCTCCTCTCTCTCGTCCCCCCCTCTCTCTCTCCCTCTCTCCTCTCTCTCTCTCTCGTCGCGCTCTCCCTCTATCCCTCCCTTCCTCCTGTCCCTCCTCCTTCCCCTCCCTCCGCTCCCTCGCCTCCTTCCTCTCATCCCTTCCCTCCCTTCCTCCCTTCCTCCTCCCTCCCTCCCTCCCTCCCTCCCTCCCTCCCTCCCTCCTTCCCGTCCCTCCCCTCCCATCCCTCCCTGCCTCTTACCCTCCCTCCCTCCCTCCATCATCTCCCCTCCCCGTCCCTCCCTCACCTCCTCTCCTCCTTCCCTCCCTTCTCCCTCCTCCCTCCTCCATGCCCTCCCTCACCTCCCTCCCTTCTCTCCCTCCCTTCCTCCTTCCCTCCCTTCCTTCCTCCTCTCTCCCGCCCTTGCCTCTCCCAAAAAAAATCCCTACCGTCCCTCCCTTCCCTTCCTCCTTACCTCCCTACCTCCCTCCCTTCCTCCTTACCCCCCTCCCTCGCTCTCATCCCTCCCTCCCTCGCCTCCCTCCCTTCCTCCCTCCCACCCATCCCTCACTTCCTTCCCTCCCTCCGATCCCGTTCCCCCCTCCCTCACTCCCTCCCATCCCTCCCTCTCTCCGTCCCCTCCCTCCATCCCTCGCCCCTCCCTCCCTGCTCATCCTCCTTCCCTCCCTCCCTCCCTCCTCCTCCCCTTCTCCCTCCCTCCCCCTCTCCTCCCTCTCTCTCTCCCTCCCGCCCTCCCTCCCTCCCTCCCTCCCTCTCTTCCTCCTTCCCTCTTTATTGCTGTGTTTAAATTTCCTTCATTATCTCTCGTGTTATTGATACTGTTAATTCAAGATTTTTTGTTGTTGTTGTTGTTGTTGTTTAAGCGATCTCTTGCGATATTGATGATTTTCATTTTCCTTCCTTTACAAGCTTAATTAAAAGGATATTTTTTCTTCATTTTCTCTTTTGATGTTAATTCTATTTATTTATTTTTCTTTGTTATTAAAAGCATAATAATGTTTCAGTTATTTTTTGGACAGGTATTGCTTAAAGAAATTAAGTGTTCTTGTTTTCCGAATTTTTAGATTAGTATTGTTTTCGAACTTTGTTGTCCTATTAATTATATTTATTTCCTCTGCAATGGAAAAATGTGTGTGTGTGTGTGTGTGTGTGTGTGTGTGTGTGTGTGTGTGTGTGTGTGTGTGTGTGTGTGTGTGTGTGTGTGTGTGTGTGTGTGTGTGAGAGAGAGAGAGAGAGAGAGAGAGAGAAAGAGAAAGAGAGAGAGAGAGAGAGAGTGTGTGTGTGTGTGTGTGTACGTATGTGCGTGCATGAGTGCGTGCGTGAGTGCGTATATATACCCATTAACTTTTTTTTTTTTTTTTTTTTTTTTTTTTTTTTTTTGAAAATCAAAATTCGGACGCGTTCCTGCGCATTCTCTTAACCAGATCGCTAGTTACTAGTTACAGAGAGGAGGTCGGGGGTGACTGGGATATCAAGAATGAGGAACGGTTTCCGAACAACGGCCATACGTGGGGGAATCGGCCTCGTAAAACATTAGTGACTGTCCTTTGACGACGTTTCACCAGATGTCGTCGTGGGAGAGAGATATAAAGAGAAAAATATTTGTTTATCTGTGGCTTCTTGTCTCTCTCTCTTTCTTTCTTTCCTCATCGGCTATTCCTTTTCTTTCTTTCTCTCTTACTCTCCTCTTCTCCCGTCTCTCTCTTGCTCTCTCTCTCCTCTTTGTCTCTCATCTCCTCTTTCTTCTCGCTTCTCTCTCTCAGTCTCTCTTCTGCTCTCTCCTCATCTTCTCTTGTCCCCCCCCCCCCGATCTTGTCCATCTCATGTGCTCATCCCTCTCCTCTCCTCTTCTCTCTCCTCTCTCCTCTCCTCCTCTCCCTCCCATCTCTGATCCCGTCTCTCTCCTAGTGTTCTCTCTCTCTCTCATCTTCTTCTTCTTCTCCTTTTCTCTTCGTTTTCTTCTTTCTATCTTCATTTTCCTTCTTCTCCTTCTCTTTCTCCTTCAGCTTCTCCTTCTTCTTCCTCTCCTTCTCCTTCTTCTTCCTCCTCTATTTTCGGATCCACATAAAAAACCAACAACATTACAGCGATTTACCTTTATATCACACACAAAAGCGCCTTCATTTTGGTCCACTGAATTCTTCCTTTGTTATGATGTACCTTGGGGCACACTACAGGTCGTTATGAATAAGAAGATAGAATAATAACAATGATAATAAATGTATTTAAAAAAAGATATATACATGTATGTATACAGTACAACAGCTCTTACGTTTGGTTGAGTGAACCCTAGAAATTTCCATTTTCTGTGGCGAGTTTCCCTCAGGATAAAATGCGACTGACCGGTTTCTGTGTCTTTCTGAAAGTCTAGGGGTCAGGGCTGTTCTCTGATTTCGATAGGTTCTTGTTATGATTAGGAGGGAAGGGCAGGTAGGTTGGGAGGCTTCTTTTGATGGGAAACAAGGGGAAATCGGTAGCTATTCCTTTCTCTATATATGTCTGTCTCTGTCTCTGTCTCTGTCTCGCCCTCTTCCCGGGCCCCCTCTCCCTCATCCTCCTGTCCTCACCTTTCTCGTTACTCGTCTTCTTTTTCTTCGTTTTTCCCTGCTCCTCTTCCTCGCCACCCCTTCTCTCTTTATTCTCACTCTTTACCTTTTCTCCTCTCTCTCTCTCTTCCTCTCTCTCTCTTCTCGTCGTCTCTCTTTTTCTCTCTCTCTCCTTCCTCTTTTTCTCTTTTCTCTTTCTCCTTTCTCCTCTTTCCTCCTCTCTTCTCGCTCTTCTCCGCACTCTCTCCGCTCCTCGTTCTCTTTTCTCCTCTTCTCCTACTCCCCTTTCTTTTCTCCCTCTCTCCTCTCTCGTCATCTCCACTCCGGTCTCCTTCATCTTTCATCTTCCTGATCTCTCTCCTCCTCCTCTCTCTCATCGTCGGTCTCCTTCTCTCCTTCCAATTCTCTCTCTCCTCCGATCCTCGATCTCTCTCTTTCTCCGTCTCTCTCATCCGTCTCCTCCTCTGACCTATTCTCTGCTCTCTCTCTCTCTCACTTCCCTTCTTCTAGCTTTCCGCGGATTCTCATCGCGTCTCGCTCTCTCTTGGAGTCGTCGTCGCTCGCGATCCTCCTCTCATCTCGTCCTCAACCATCTCTCTCCTCGGGCTCTCCTCTCGGTCTTTCTCTCTCTCTTTTCCTTCTCTGCTCCCTCTTCTTCTCTTCTCTCTCTTATCCTTCCGCTTTCCACCCCTCGTCTTTCTCTTCTCTTCCTCTCTCTACCTCTCGCCTCTTTCTCTCTCCTCGATCCCTTCGACTCTCACCTGTCTCTTCTCGTTTCTCTCCTCCCCTCTCTCTTCGACTCTCGCTTCTCCCTCCTTCGGTCTTCTCATCACTCTCTCTCTTCTCTCTCTCTCGTCTTCCTCCTCATCTGTCTCTTCCAGTGGCACTCGTCTCGATGTGGATCTCGGCTCGATCCAGTCTCTTCTCTCTCATCTCTCGTCTCTCCTCTCTCTTGCTCGCGTCTCTCTCTCATCTCACTCTCTCTCTTCCTCTCTCCTACTCCTCTCATCTCCTCTCTCTCTCGGCGTCTCACTCTCTCTCGTCATCTCTCTCTCCTCGGCTCGTCCGTGCGTTCTCTTCTGGGGTCTGTAGTAATCGGTCATCTCTCTCGTCTCTCCATCACTCATTCACTCTCTCCCCTCTCTCCTCCTCTCAGATCTTTCTTTCTCTCACCTCCTCTGCGTCTCCGCGGTCTCCTCGTCCTTCCTCATCTGCGCTCTCAAAATCTCACGTCCCCTCCGTCCCTCTCAGGTCTCGCGAGTTCACTCTGCGATGAGCTCATCTCTCCCGATCGTCTCTTCGCCCATCTCTCTCGTCCCTCCCTCTCGATCATCTCTCTCCTCCCCGCCCTCCCTCCACTCCAGTCATCTCTCTACTCTCCTCCCCCTCGTAAGGCGGTCTCACAGGATTTGGGATTCTATCGCCCTCATTCGTCTCCCGTCCTCTCTCTCCGTCTCTCTCCCTGACACTCCTCTCACCATCTCATGGGTCCTCTCTCTCGTCTCTCTCCTCTCTCTCTCTCTCGTCCTCTCTCTTTCTCTCTCTCTCCTCTCATCACTCTCTTTCTTCTTTTCATTGCATCCTTCTCTCTTTCTTTCTTCTCTGCATCATCATCTCTCTGTCTCTTCGTCATCTCTCTCTGCTTCGAGTTCTCTCTCTCGGTCTCTCGTCTCTTCTAGTAATCATCAATATTTAATGGCTCTATCTCTCTCCAAACCATCTCTTTCATCCCTCTCTCTCTCTCTCCATTGGAATCTTGCGACTCTCTCTCCTCGTCTTTCCTCTCGTTCCAACCTCGTGATCTCCTCGTTCACGGTCTTCTTTTCTCTCTCTCTTTCCCTCTCTCTTTCCTCTCTCCTCGTTCTCTTCTCGGCGGAATCCTGCCTCTCCTCTCTCTCTCTCTCTCCCCCCCCCCCCCCGTCGTTGCAATCTCTCCTAATCTCTCTCTCTCATCTATTCCTCTTGGTCTCAGGGCGGACGTATTTCGTCTCTGTCGCTGCTCGCTTTCTCACTTCTCCTTCGCTCTTCCTCGTCCTCCCATCTCTCGCAACCGTCTATTCTATTGTTTCTTTGAGCCTCTTCATTACCCTTTTTACCAATTCACCTACAGCTACACAGACACAGGTCACACTACACACCGACTAACACACACACAACAAGCGAATTCACGCCCACAACAAACGCACACACACTATCACACACACACTAAACACACACCTTTAGAAAACAGCCACACACTATCGCACTTACTGACACACGGCACACACAACGCACTTAGGCAATACCCCTCCCCCCCATCACACACTCCCCTCATCTTTCCGCCCCGCTTGTCCCACCCCACTCCTTCACTGCATTTACACCCTGCTAGGCTACACTTCACCACAATTACCTTCCTATGGTTTTGCTTTAGGCGAGTATACTGACAGTCAGGTGTCGATATTCACAAAAGCGAATAGCTCATAGTGGAAACGGAATAAACAGTGATCTTTGATTTTTTTTTTTTTTTTAGGAATCTTTATACATCATTTGAAAATATTTCCTTGTGTCTGCTCTTTCTTCTTGTCCACGCTTATCCCCTTCTATCCTGTTCTTTTTTCTTCCTCGTCTTCCTTTTTACAAGTTCTTTTCTTCTTGTTCTTGTTCTTAGTTTCTTTAGTATTTTATTTTTTTTTTACATTATTAGAGATTGATGCTGTATTTATATGGTGATTTTTATGATTGATTTAGATTATATTTTATTATTCATTGTTGTTGTTGTTTGTTGTTTCTTGGTTGTTTTGTTTATTGTTGTTTATTATCCTTATTACATCACTGCGGGTATCATTGATATAGATTATTATTATTATTAATTAATATTATTCAGATACTATGCGGGGCATATAATTATTATTTCATCATTACTCATTACTATTATTGTTATTTATATTATCATCATTCTTCTTCTTCTTTTTATTATTATTATTATCATTATTACTATTAATAAAATTATATCATTATAATCAAACACACACACACACACACACACACACACACGACACGCTTGCGGAACACACTACACATACCCACAAGTGAAACACACACACACACACACGGAACACACACACACGACCACACACACACACACCCTCCATAGAACACGACCAAAACACACACAGACTACACACACACAGACATACACGACTACACTACACTTAAGCACACATAACACCACACGCACTTGCACGCCTAACATTCCGGGCTGTCCCCATTCTTTCTGACAAACCTCTCCTGATACCGAGTAGAGTGTGAGTCTCCAGTACGGAAGTGCTTACTCAAGAGGGGGGCCGGATAATATTTTCCTTTTTGGTATAATAACTGACTTGCCGAAGGGGAGTCATTATTTTCTGGTCGCTTTGGTGTTAGGTGATGGTGTCGAATTGGTGGGTTTTATTTTCGTTTTTTTTTTTTCGTTTTTTGGGGGTGGGCGGTGGGGTTGACTATTTTGATTTTTTTTTTTTTTTGTATCGTATTAGGGCTGTATTATTATTTTGTATGGTTTTGGTATGATAACTGATTTAACAAGGTTTGTGTTCCAATTATTTTGAGTATTTTTTTTTTTTTTTTTTTTTTTAATGGGGGAATTATACAAGTACTTTTGAGTCGTTTTATTGGGTTTAAAAAAGAAACTGGAATTAGTGTAATATTTTAGCTGTTCTACTGACTTATTTCGTTTTGTTTTGTATAATAGCTAGTTTGCAAAGGATTGTCCGAGCTTCTTCATTACTGAATTACGATTTACATTTTCTCTATCTGAACAGTAGTGAGGATGCGAAATAGTTATCATCATATTCTGATCTATTTCAGGTCGATTTTTAGCTATAATGACTGACTTGTCAAGGATATACCATTATTCTCTAGAAGTCTCTGATATAAAAACTACCACTGTTTTATTCTCTTCTTGTTACTTGTTAGTCATTCTTGCTATAATAACTAAGTCCCTGAATATGTACAGGTATTTTCAGTTTCTTCTATGATACTCTGTAACGAATAATCTTTAAATATAACATCATATTTTCTCTTCCTACATACCGTATGTACCTTTACGAAACTACGGTAAGGAATAGAAAAC
>NC_051426.1:22098119-22100619 GCF_015228065.2 Penaeus monodon
AGAGAGAGAGAGACTCCTCGTGACATTTTGCTGGGAGATGCTCATTCACTAGACTTGAAACCCACGATGGATATATACATAATTTTGAAGACTAAACATTTGCTTTGTGCGACCCTGTATGCACGAGCAGCTTTTCCCAGTAATATAGATTTCCCCTAAATTGTTGATCGGAAAGTGAAAGGAATATTAGATCTTGTATTCGTCATCATCAGCATCACCATTATCATTATAACTATCTTCATTATCACCATCATCATTATCATCTTCATCACCATCATCATCATCATCATCATCATCATCATCATCATCATCATCATCATCATCATCATCTTCACCATCACCATCATCATTACCATCACCATCATCATGATCATCACCATCACCATCATCGTCATCAGCATCACCATCATTATCACCATCATTATCCTAACTATCATCATCATCATCATCATCATCACCATCATCATCATCATCATAACTATCACCATCATCATCATCATCACCATCATCCTTACCCTCTCCTAACATGCCAAATAATATTAACGATTACAGCGGAATGGAAAGTCAGAACTCTTTAATAGCAGAGACTAAAAACCTTTATCTATCGAGTGGTGTTAGTAAAGTCTGTTACCATTATTAGTCTGTTACTATTATTATTATTATCATTATCATTATAATTGGTAGATTCTGTTACCATTAAGAGTCATTTTCTTTCTCTCTTTCTCGCTGTCTGTCTGTCTGTCTTTCTCTCTTCCTCTCTCTCTCTCTCTCTCTCTCTCTCTCTCTCTCTCTCTCTCTCTCTCTCTCTCTCTCTCTCTCTCTCTCTCTCTCTCTCTCTCTCTCTCTCTCTCTCTCTATTTCTATTTTTCCTCCCTTTTCTTTTTATTTATTTAATTTTTCTTCTACTCCCCTTCGCTACATGTCAGTTCTTCCTTGCCTCCTCCTCACTGGCAGCCTCACTCACTCGGTCCTGTCACGTTACCTGTCACGTCACCTTATCTTTTCCTCACTCAATCCTCCGATCTCTCACGCATTTTTTCATTCATCCTTACATCGAGGCACGCGGGCAGTTAGTCGGTTAGTCGGTCGGTCGGTTGGTCGGTCAATCGGTTAGGCAGTCAGTCAGTCAGTCTCTCTCTCTCTCTCTCTCTCTCTCTCACACACACACACACACACACACACACACACACACACACACACACACACACACACACACACACACACACACACACACACACACACACACACACACACACACACACACACACACACACACACACACACACACACACACACACACGCACACACACACGCACGCACGCACCTCTCATCACACGATTCATAATTGATTTTGTTCGTTCGTATTCCATCGCACACTTTCTTACCCCTTTTATTGCAACTTGATATATCTCCTTGTCCTTGCAATTGCTTCGTCCCCTCTCCTTTGTTCATTGATTTTCTTGTGTTTCGTTATTTTTCTTTATTCTATTTTTTCTTCTTTTTTTTTTGTCTTTTCTCTCCTCTTCTTCCTCCATTTTCTATATTTATCTCCTGCAATAGCCACGCCCATCCGTTTAAAACTCCCTCCTGTGCTCTCTTTCCTTTCGTCTCTCTCCCTTTCCTTGTTCTTCTTCTTTCTCTTCTTCTTCTTCTTCTTCTTCTTCTTCTTCTTCTTCTTCTTTTTCTTTTCCCTCCTCTTCTCCATCCTCTTCTTCCTCTTCTTCTGTTTCCTCCTCCTACTGCTTCTCCCCTTTCTCCTCCTCCTCCTCCTCCCCCTCCCCCTCCCCCTCCCCCTCCCTCTCCTTCCCCCCTCCCCCTCCTTCTCCCCCTCCTTCTCCCCCTCCTTCCCCCCTCCCCCTCCTTTTCCTCTCTCTCCTCCCTCTCCTCTCCATACTCCTCCTCCTTTACTCTCCTTTCCCTTTTTTCTTCTTCTTCTTCTTCTTCTTCTTGTACGTCTTATTTCCCCCTTTCTCCTCCCCCGCTCCTCCTGCTCCTCCTCTCCCTCTTCCTCCCTTTTCCTCTTCCTCCTTCATCTCTTTTTTCTTTATTTTCTTTCCCTCTTTTCCTCTCTGTGTTCTCCCCTCTCCCTCTATCTGTCTCCATCTCTACACATATCTCTCAGCCCACCCACCAACCCACCATACACCAACCCATCCATTTACCAACCAACCCATACACCCACCCACCCTCCAACACCACCCACCCACCCACCCCCAACCCACCCATCCACCCGCCAAAACCCACCGATCCGCCAGCCCACCCACCCATCCACCCGACAAAACCCACCGATCCGCCAGCCCACCCACCCATCCACCCGACAAAACCCACCCATACACCCCCCCACCCCCCCTCTAACCCCCCCACCCCCCCCTCTAACCCCCCCCCCACCCACTCCCCCTCTAACCCACCCATCCCACGCACACGGTCTCCTTCTGCAAACTCAACAAGTGTCAGCTGAATTCCATCGCTTCGTTTTAAGCCGAAGCCCGTGCCGGTACCC
>NC_051426.1:22110619-22115619 GCF_015228065.2 Penaeus monodon
TAACGAGGAAGCCCCGCGCGGGATCAGGCCGGGATAGGTTGGTGATCCCGCGTGAAAGCCCACCATTAAAGCGGGATCGGTTCGGCATCCCAGCGAGAGGGGGAGGGAGGGAGAGGGAGAGGGAGAGCGAGAGGAGGGAGAGGGAAAGGGGGAGGGAGGGAGGTAGACAGGGAGGGAGGGAGGGAGGGAGAGGGGAGAGAGGGAGAAGGGAGAAGCTATCCCTTCGCCCTCCACTGGCGCCATATCTCTTCCCCTTTATTTCCCTACTTTTTTTTTTTGTTTCATTTTCCTGAACCCTCCCTCTTTTTTTCCGTCTCATTTAGATGTTTATGGTTGTTTGCTCCCTTCCTCTCCCGCTTTCCCCCTCCCTCTTCTCCCGCAACTCTCCTCCTTCCTCCTTCTCCCTCCACCTCCCCCATCCCCCTCCCCCTTCTACCTTCTCCCTCCACCTCCCCCATCCCCCTCCCCCTTCTACCTTCCCCTTCCCCCTTCCCTTCACCCCCTCCCCCTCTCCTTCTCCCCCCCCCCACCTTCGTAGCAAGGATCCAAGCGCACGAGGCCGCTGAGTGACGGGAGGCGCTCGGCTCTGTATGCAATGAAACATTTCGAGTGTGCGTATATTCTGACGTACATTCAGACGCACACACACACACATGTACAAATTGTAAAGAGAGGAAGGGAAGGAGAGGGAGAGGGAGAGGGAGAGGGAGAAAGGGAGGGAGCGAGGGAGAGAAAGAGAGAGAGTGGGAGAGAGAGAAAGAGAGAGAGAGGAGATGAGAGCAGAGCGAGCGAGAGAGAGAGAGAGAGAGTGAGAGAGAGAGGAGAGAGAGAGAGGAGAGACGAGGAAAAGTGAGAGAGAGAGAGAGAGAGGAGGGAGAGAGAGGAGAGAGGGGAGGGAGACGAGAGAGAGAGAGAGAGAGAGAGAGAGAGAGAGAAAGAAAGCGAGAAGGAGAGAGAGAGAAAAAAAAAACATAAAAGAGGAGAGGAAAAGAGAAATATCAAAATCAAGAGAGAAGAAAGGGGAGAAGAACAGGAAGGGGAATAGAGAGAAAAAAAAATAATTAAAAGAACAGGAATAAAGAAAAGAAAAGAAAGAGGAAGAAAGAGAAAGAGAAAGAAAGAAACGGAACAAGACGGAGAGAGAGATAAAGTTCACGTTGCTGTAAATTTAGCTTTCTTGTATACATTCGATCGCCCCACATCTACGCCAGAGGGTCTTTTACCTCGGCGATATAACCTCGGAGGAAACTACAGCACGACAGAAATCTACACTTCTACGTTGTCGCTACAACTCGGCGAAAATAACCCTGTTGGTTGTAGGATTTGCAGCCCTCGCGTGGAAGGCACCCCCCCCCCTCCCTCTTTCTCCCCTCGCCTCTCCCCCACATTGCTTTTCTCTTCTCTCCTCTGCTCTATTTCGCTTTTCCTTTCTCTCCTTTCTACCATTTTTCTTTTCTTCTCTCTTCTCTCCTTTATCCCATTTCTCTTTTTTCTTCTCTCCTCTACTCTATTTCTCTTTTCTTTTCTCTCCTTTCTCCCATTTCGCTTTTCTCTTCTCTCTTCTACCGTTTTTATCCTCTCCTTTACCTTATTTCTCTTTTCTATTCTCTCTATCCGCTTCCTATTTATCTTCTCTACTTTACCCCATTTCTCTTTCTCTTCTCTTCCCTATGACTTCCCTCTTTCTTCTCTCTCCCCTATTCCCTTCCTCTTCCTCTCCTCTTCTCTCCCCATTTTCTCTTTTCTCTTCTCTTTTCCACACCATTTCTGTTTTCTCTTTTCTCCTCTGTCCCCTTCCTCTTTCTCGTCTCCCTCTCATCTCCCCTCTCATCTTCCTTTCCCCCATCCCCCATCCCTTCCCTCCCCCCCTCCTCCCCCTCCACCCCTCATCTTCTCCCTGCTCCCCCCCTCCTCCCCTTCTCCTCCCCCCACCTCCCCTCCCTACTCACCCCTCCTCCTACCCACCTTCTCCCCCCACCTTCTCCCTACTCACCCCCTCCTCCCCCCCTCCTTCCCTCCTTGCTCACCCCCCTCCTCCCCCCCTCCTTCTCTCCTTCTCCCTGCTCCCCCCTCCTCCCCCACCTTCTCCCTGCTCCCCCCTCCTCCCCCCACCTTCTCCTCCCCCCACCTTCTCCCTGCTCCCCCCCCCCTTTCCCCTACTCCTTCCCAGGGTGAAATGACTTACAAACTCGAACTGCATTTCAATTTAATACAGATATGCACAGAGAGCGCGAGTAATTGTGGTTTGAATGGATAGAAAATTGACGTGGCGTATGTGTTGTTGCGTGTTTCTTTGTTTGTTTGTTTCTGTTATTTGTTATTTCTTGATTGTTCTTTCATTTATTTGTGTATCTGTTTGTGTATTTTATTTATTTGTTTGTTGGGTTGTTTGTTTGTATGGGTATTTATTTGTTTATTTGTTTATTCATTTGTTTGTTAGTTTATTTGTTTGTCTTTATAGCTGCAACTAGATCCGCCTTGTATAATTTGTGTATTTATTTGTTTGTTTGTTTTCTGTTTGTTTTTATTTGTTTATTTATGTATTTACTTACTCATTTATCTATGCATTTGTTTATTAATCTGGTTGCTGCTAAATCCACCTTATTCTTTATATTTTTATTAACATCAGAGATTTAAAAGTTTGAATTTCTGTTTTAATTTCTAGATCGGGGTTTATTATGTCAGGGAAACTTCACTAATTAATTAAGGTACCAAGAGGGAAAAGTGGCGGGGAGGGGGGGGGGGAGAAATGATGAAATGAATTAGGGTAATTGAGGACAGATGGTCGTTTTTATTTGTTTGTTGAAGTGATGGGTCAGTTATTCACGTCAGGAGACTTCAGGTGGTGTAGAAACGGAATATGTTTTGTTGTTGTTGTTGTTGCTGTAGTCTGTAAAAGTAACGATGGTGGTGCTTTCTTATCGTTCTCTTTATTCAAGCGTTCTCTTTCCCTATCTGTCTGTTTCTGTCTTTCTCTGTCCTCCTGTCTGTCTGTCTGTCTCTGTTTTATTCTGTCTCTGTCTCTGTCTTATTCTCTCTCTCTCTCTCTCTCTCTCTCTCTCTCTCTCTCTCTCTCTCTCTCTCTCTCTCTCTCTCTCTCTCTCTCTCTCTCTCTCTTTCTCTCTCTCTCTTTCTCCGCCTTTCTCTCTCTCTCTCTCTCTCTCTCTCTCTCTCTCTCTCTGCCTTTCTCTCTCCCAGCTTCCAAATCCCTCATTCCATATGCTCGATTAACCTTAATCACACCATTCCTTTTATATCATACAATCCGACCCTCAACACCACACGTTGCCATACATCACTCTTTCCTTTTCATAATGCACTAATACCCTTCTATTTTCCTTTTACAGGTAAGGGGTGCTTTACCAAGGCATAAGATCGTCCACGTGGGTCCTTCTGTTGTCAGGTAATGTTGAAAATGGGAAGAATAGAAGGAGGAGGCGTTGCATGGTGCAATCGGGGTCGAAATATGGCCGTGTTGCAGGATTCTCGTGTCTATTTTCAATTGTATTTCTTTATCTTATTCGCGTGTTGGGTGTTTGTGTGTGCGGCTGTAGGGAGTTATTTTATCTCTCTCTCTCTCTCTCTCTCTCTCTCTCTCTCTCTCTCTCTCTATATATATATATAATATATATATATATATATATATATATATATATATATTTTTTTTTTTTTTTTTTTTTTTTTTTTTTTCTTTCTCTCTCTCTCTCTCTCTCTTCTCTCTCTCTCTCTCTCTCTCTCTCTCTCTCTCTCTCTCTCTCTCTCTCTCTCTCTCTCTCTCTCTCTCTCTTCTCTCTCTCTCTCTCTCTCTCTCTCTTCTCTCTCTCTCTCTCTCTCTCTCTCTCTCTCTCTCTCTCTCTCTCCGTGTATATCTTCCTGTCTATCTATCTATCTACCTACATATCTACAGCCTTTTGCAATTATGAAATAGTATATCCTTAACATATTCCGCATCGACAAACCTTATTAAAGAAATGACACTCTAAGTCGGCAAACTTAGACCATGTTATCACAGGCCTAAGTCTCCCGAACTAGGGCCGAAACTCTGGACTAAGTTATCATACTTTGTAGACGAACTAAACTATGGCCCAAGAAGTTAGTATACTTGGAGTAAGACAGTGCATTTTAAGTTGCTGTTCTTGGATTAGGCGGTTGGTAGGCCTGTCGTACGGGATCCTCGCATAATTGGTACGCATGTGTGTTCGATTGTATCTTTTATTATGATTGTTATTGTTATTTTTGATGGTTTATTTGTATTTTTTTCATGATTTAAGTTAAGTCCGAAGAGATGCTCAACAGGTACCACGTCATTCATGTAAGTTTATATGTTTGTATACTTTAAACATTGTGTTTATGTTAAAATATCATCCCTGCGTTAACTTATGCACGCGCTTGCATATATTGGACATGTTAAAATACAGTGCACATTTTTGAATATCATGCACGTGTTAAAATATCATGTACATTTTAAAATATGATGCACAGGTAAAAATAAGGATGCCATGCACATTTCAAAATATCAGCACATATTAAAATACCATACACACATTAGAACAACATACATTTATGCTGAAATACAATATACACACATAAATAAAAAAAATATACAAATATTGAAATACCATACACACATTAAAATATAATACAAATTGAAAAGAAAAGAACAGATATTGAAAAACAATCCACACATTAAACTGCCATTTGCACGTAAAAATATCGTCATGCACACATTCACACACCATGCGCCAGAGGAACTTACGCCATGCCGCGCCAGAGACATGAGGTTTCAGAGGCCTTTCTTCCTCTTTAAAAGGTTTCCCCGGCGGTCTTAACAAGTATTTCCCCTTTAGTACTCTTTCGTGTTCATTGTTCTCTACTTACGGAACAGACTCTCCGGTTTCTAAAACTCCTTGCGCTGATCCAAACGCCTTTTGTGGGTGAGCTCTGGGAGTTTTCGGATCTGTAATCTGTCTATTTCCTTTTTGCTTTATTCGTTAGAATTA
>NC_051426.1:22120619-22123119 GCF_015228065.2 Penaeus monodon
CTTTCTCTTTTCATCAATCACCTTATCTATCACCTACATACACGTATACCCCCAACCCTCTCATCCCTCGCTCGTATGCAGTAACGAGCACACGACATGATGACCAGCCAGCGTGGTGCAGTAAAACATCGTTCTCTGTGTCTCTTTTCCATTACTTTAGGTTAACCCGAATTTTCTGTCAAATAAATGACAGGCGAGAAGTGACCATCTTTTTTTTTATACATTTTTCCACCATCTTCACCTCCCTTCACCCAATGCCTAAATATAGTAATCTGCTGTTGCATATCTCCCTTTAATGATTACATCACTTGGAGGCATCGTACCTCAGACAGCGTATGGGACCACA
This sequence comes from Penaeus monodon, assembly GCF_015228065.2. Lineage (NCBI taxonomy): Eukaryota > Metazoa > Arthropoda > Malacostraca > Decapoda > Penaeidae > Penaeus > Penaeus monodon. Next base: position 22,120,966 of record NC_051426.1, read on the forward strand.
TTTGCGCCCATTTTTCCCAATTTATCCCGCTTATTTCCGTTACTCATTCCTTGACACTTTCTCTCTCATCCATCTTGACTGTGATTGCTTATTTCCCGAGGGTTGAAATTGGCCTCGGAAGATAAAGAAGTCGGTTGAATCGTACGCCCGCCACCCTGAAGGCCTCGGTGCGCAGGTTCGGTCCAAGAGAACCTCCTGGCACCATCGCGGTCGACTTCTCGCTGCGTGAAATATTCATTCGGTCTTGCTACGAGAGACTGGGTGGTCGCAGCTCATGCCGCGGGCTCATAGATGACGCTTCTATGGGGCATCGATGGTGCAAAAGGGGGCCAGAGGCGGCATGCCCCGAGCGTGAGAGCGTGTTCGATGCAGTGAAACGCTCCCATCAGTAGAGGCCTACGTTGGTCAAGGTCGTTGCTAGTGATTGGAAACTGGTGCGCCTACTTTCTCTTTTATTGTTATTGTGCATTGTTATCTATTGATTTAGTTGCATAATGTGTAACTAGTGCTGAAACGTTCTTGATAAGTTATTGGACAATCTAAGGAAGTTAAGTGCGATCCAGGTATTGACAAATAACAAACAGTATGAAAAAAAAAAAAAGATAAGCATAACTCTAATGGGCCTTTGGAAAATAAAATCCAAAATATTTTTTTTCCTATTTTTTTAACAAACCATAAAAACCGAGAGGAAATGCTTGCCCACATAAAATATGAAATCAACTTGAGAGTGAGTTTACACATAAAAAAAAAAATTGCTACACACGTGGGCGAAACCGAACAGCGTCTCGCACAACACCCACGACCCATCGCCAAAGGTTCTCAACGCGATGGGCCTAAGACTGAGCCAGGGAAGAGAAGGAACACATTCGGACAGTGGGCGAGTGCTGAGTCATACATGTGTCTGCGTATTGAATCCCTTTCGCTGAGTGAGGACAGACCATCGAATCCCTTTATTAGACGATTGGAACCTGTCTTACACAAAAAAAAAAGAAAAAAAGAAAAACGGAGGGAGAATGAAAATGCATAATTCTCGTTTATGAACAGAGTGAAAACTGGTGAAAAAAAAAAAAAAAGAAATCAGAAGGAAGAGATACATTTAATAGTTCCTTTGTAATTGGATAATCAAGAGATGCTGAATCCAAACGAATTTGTTCTTTTTAAATTGATAGTCAAAAGAACTACGTTATATGAAATGGGCTGCAGGAGGTAACTTGATTCAAAATTAATTAATGTAATTGTAATGGGTCACGTATTGCCGGGATGAGAAAATTTTGTAGATAACACAGTGCGCCGGCATAAATATAATGATTTAGTATTATAATGCATTAAAACTCGCCGGCTGCTTTACAAGAACAACAATACCCATTGTTTCATTTGGCAGGTAACATACCTGTGAATAATTAAAGAGGTTACGCTGGAAAAACGGTTAGTGAAACAGAGAACGAATTTTGTGGCCGTGTGGAAATGTGAATGATGGAGAGGAGATGCGCAGATGATCGAGTGGAAACAAGTAGGAGAGAGAGGAGGGGGGGAGAGTGAAAGAAAAAGAGTGAGAGAGAGGGGGGGGAAGAGAGAGAGAGAGAGGGGGGGAGTAAGAGGGAGAGAGAGAGAGAGAAAGAGGTAGGGAAAGACAGAGAAAGAGGTAGGGACACAGAGAGAAAGAGGTAGGGAAAGAGAGAGAGAGATAGGGAAAAAGAGAAAAAGGCAGAGAAAGAGAGAGAGAGAGAGGGAGGGAGGGAGGGAGGGAGGGGGAGGGAAACTGGTAGAGAAAATTATTAATAGAATAATATTTCCTGTGTATACGAAGAACGCGCCGCTCTTTCGTGTTAATAAAAGGATAGATCCAATATATCAAAATACAGCAAAACAGATTTATTAATTTATCACACAAGTAGATGGACTACATGGACTGCCAGAGAGAGTGTTTAGAAGGAACTGCCATTATAAATAATCGAACGAAATATCAACAATATATTAATGATAAGTTGGCAGGTACGACAGTGCAGGGACATGTAAGCAGGCAGGCAAGTAAGTAGGTTGGTAACAGACTAGCAGGCAGGTAGATAGGATGATAGGTAGATAAGCAGGCAGGTAGGCAGGGAGAGAGGCAAGCAGGCAGGCACATAGGCAGGCAGACAGACAAGCAGGCAACTA
>NC_051426.1:22125619-22133119 GCF_015228065.2 Penaeus monodon
TATATATATATATATATATATATATATATATATATATTGTGTGTGTGTGTGTGTGTGTGTGTGTGTGTGTGTATGTGTGTGTGTGTGTCTGTGTGTGTGTGTGTGTGTGTATGTGTATGTATTTTTTTATGATGATAATGATAGTAATGATAATGACAATAAAGGTAATAATAATTATAGTAATAATGATGAGAGAGAGGGGGGGAGAGGGGGCGAGAGATAAACTAGTAAATAAATCCAAAAGAAATACAGAATTCTGACATCTCAGTCACCCTGACGTGCGCAGGATCATGACAAATGACTGACGAGTTCCGCAAACGTCTAATTCCAGTAATGGGTGATTTAGTTAGGGTTTATTAATCATGTTTAGACAAGTGCTGTTCATGTGAACCTGATCTTGTTTAATTGTGCAGATTATTATTTTTAATCATATTACTGTTGTCATTGTTATTATTGTTGTTGCTGTGTTTTTTATTGTTATGATGGTGATAATGATGATAACAATATTAACAACAGCAATAATGATAAAGGCAATTCTAATAATAGTAATGATAAAATTATATAAGCACGTTGTCTGCTTCGGGGCTATAAATAAAACAATGATGATAAAGAGGAGGAAAGGAAGAAGAAGAAGAAGCAGAAGAAGAAGAAATTTCAGCATTTTTATCCTTATTATGGTTATGCTATTGTCATTATTATTACCTTTATTGTTATCATTATTATTACCTTCATCTTGTTGTTAATTAACATCACTATCATCACTATTGCCATTTTTCTCAATATTTCTAATACAGCCAATCTAATATCTAACTACATTTTCTTGCACAGTTACTAATTTCACTCCAATCCACTCTTTCTTTCTTTCTTTCTTTTTAAGATTCATTACCTAATTTAGGTTATGTATCATCAACCGTGATTAGTAAGTGCTTATGTAGTTAATCGAATATTTGCCCGATGATCAGGTAATCTCTGAATCAGCCAGTAATGACGTCATGACTCCCAGTAGACGTCACGACGGACATTATATATATATATATATATATATATATATATATATATATATATATATATATATATTGTGTGTGTGTGTGTGTGTGTGTGTGTGTGTGTGTGTGTGTGTGTGTGTGTGTGTGTGTGTGTGTGTATGTATGTATGTATATGTATATATGTACATATATGTATATATGTATACATATATATGTATATATATATATATATATATATATATATGTATATATGTATATATGCAAGCGTGTCTATATATTTGTTTATCTGTCTAATAATCTACCAATCTGTTTGTCTGTTCGTAATGTATACATGCATACATGCATTCATACCTACAAATATAGACACATAGATAACGTATATGCACATTGCGTCTACGTATATATTCTTATGAAGTAATATATATATATACATATATATATATATATATATATATATATATATATATATATATATATATATAATATATATGTGTGTGTGTGTGTGTGTGTGTGTGTGTGTGTGTGTGTGTGTGTGTGTGTGTGTGTGTGTGTGTGTGTATCAATGAAAATAAACGCTGCGATATTCTTATTTATTAATGAACAAACTGATGATAACGATAATGTGTTTATTCCTTTCTAATGATACAGTCTTAGTCCTAAATCAAAATTAATTAAACCAGAGGGTGATTTATTATGCTATAGGTAATTAGAAGGACTAACAAAAAGGCTTCGTAAGTGATTAAAACCATAATTAGATTTTCGAAGTGAGAAAGCAGTTGGCATCCCCACTACGCCCTCTGCATCTCGGACCTGCGTTAATTAATGGGCGGGGCTTGCTTCCCTTGCGTATGTCTTCTTTCTTATTCTTATTCTTATTCTTATTTTTTTTCTCTCCTTTTCTTTCTGCTTTTTTTTTTCTCCGTCTCTTTCTCTGTCTTGTTTTCTTTCCAGATATATATATATATATATATATTTTGTCTCTCTTTCTTTCTGTCTTTTATGTGTGTGTGTTTTCTAATTTCTTTCCTGATTTTTTTTTATTCTTTTTCTTTATGTATTTTTTTTCTGTGTTTTCTGTTTTCTTTCCTGACCTTTTTTGTCTCTTTTCTTTCTTTCTGTTTTTTCTCCTTTATTTTTTTCTCTCTTCCTCCATCCTTCCTTCTCTCTCTCTCTCTCTCTCTCTCTCTCTCTCTCTCTCTCTCTCTCTCTCTCTCTCTCTCTCTCTCTCTCTCTCTCTCTCTCTCTTCCTCTTCCACTCCCTCCTTTCCTCCTTCCCTTTCTTCCACCCTCCCTTCTCCCCTCCTTCCCTTCTTCCCTCCTTCCCACTCTCCCTCTTTAATTTCCTCCCTCCCTCCTTCCCTTCCACTCTCCCCCCCCCCTCCACATCCTGTCCCTCTTCTTCCCACTCCTCTCTCCTTCCCTTTCTTTCTCCATTTGCCATGCGCCTTCCGCCTCTCCCTCTTTCAATTAGTGTTTTTGGAAAGTAAGTAAAGCCATCAGTTGCCGCTAGATGGCTTAATAGCCGCGTTCATTACCTTTAAGCGAGAAACACACCTTCAAAAAAAAGGGGGAGGGAAAAAAAAGGGAAAATGTCTTGATGGGATTCCCAAAAGTTTCCTCAAGTTCAGCGTTCAGCGGAGGAAAAGGGGTTTTGAAACTCTCCTCAGCGGATGAAACTCAGTTAAGCTCGACATTCAGCCGTCCGATGGCCTGCAAACTTTGGGATACTTTTCTATTATGATGTTTCAGTTTATCCGTCGACTCGTCGGTGTCAACGAGCTTCTGCGTTGGAAAGGAGCGGCTTCGTTTAAGTGGGTTTGTTTGGGTTCAAGGTGGTGATTCAGGTGATTGTGTTCTGAAATAGGTGGTGATTTAAGTGATTGTGTTTGTGTTCTGGAATAGCTGGTGATCCAGGTGGTTACGTTTGGTTCTAAAATAGGTGGCAATTGACGTGACTAAGGTTCTGAAGTAGATAGCAAGTCAGGTGTTTAAGTTTGGTTCTGAAGTAGGTGCCAAATTAGGTAGTTATGATTAGCTCTAAAATAGGTGGTAGGCTAATTCAGGTGATTATCTTTGATTTTGAAATAGGAGGTAGCAGTTGAGGTGATTAGGTTTGGTTTTGAAAAAAAGGCATTTCAGGTGATCATTTTGGGTTCAAAATAGGTGATGATACTTCAGGTGATTTGCTTTTATTTTTGTTTGTTTTATATAATGATAAAGAAACTAAAAGAAATGAAAAAAGAGATAAATCTATTCAACAATTTAGTTACAAAATGTACGTAAGTGCATTGGCAGAGAGAGAGGGAGGGAGAGAGAGAGAGAGAGGGGGGGGAGAGCGAAAGAGAGAAAATAAAAACTTCACTTCAAGTAACTGTTACCGACTCTGGTCTCTTCACTGAAAGGCCTTTAAGTACAGAATACATACATACATGAATTACGTATTCCACTCTCGAATAGAAGACTTCCTCAGCATATTCAAATATTTCAAAAGTCATTTGCACAATGACACTTTTTTTCTTTTTCTTTTTTTCCTTTTTTGTAATTTGACAGACCTAAATTCTGGATGGGTTTTGCTGACACTGATTAGCATACCAATCAGAGAATTCCAGTTGTCAACATCATCTGGTTAGATCGGACAGGTCGACTCCCCTGTCGTGTGACGTCATTATTCACTAAGGGGACTTCTGTGACGTCATTATTCACTAAGGGGACTTGTGCGATGTTATTGTTCACTAAAGGGACTTGTCGTGTGACGTTGTTATTTACTAAGGGGACTAGTGTCACGTAATTATTCACCAATAAGACTTGTGTGACGTCATTATTCACCAATAAGACTTGTGTGACGCCATCATTCATCAAAGGGACTTGTAGCGTGACACTATTATTCATCCAGATGACCTCTGTGACGTTATTCACGAAGAGGTCTTTTGTGACGTTATTCACGAAGGGGCCTTTTGTGACGTCATCATCCACCAAGGGGAATGAAGGAGAGAAATTCAGAGTTCGTGGGACAGCTTCCTCTCTGTGGCTCGTGTCTGGAAAACGGTTTAATTAAAGTTTGATAATTAACTGGCAGATATTTATGTCTTGGGGGGTAATATATGCCTGCATTGGGCTGTTCTGTTTTGTTACTCCCTTTTTTCTTTCTTTCTTTGTCTTTTTTTTTCTGTTTATTTTCTGTTTTCTCTTTTTCTTTCTCTTCCTTGTTTGTTTGTTCTTTTATGTGTTTTTCTCCTTGTTTCCTTCTCTTTCGTTCGCGTTTCTTTGTTTTTTTCTGTTACTTTTCTCTTTTTCTCTCTCTTTCTCTCCTTTTTTTTTATTTCCCCCCCCCCCTCTTTTTTCGCCGTTATCTAATATTCTTCTACCTCTTTCTTTTTTTTGTTTGATTTTGTGTGATAAAGACAAATACGAAAAAAACGAAAAAAAAAAAATCTCTTTACCTTTCAGAAAAGTGAAGGAGAGACTGAAGTGATGATACCAAGTGTTTAAAAAAATAATAATAAAAGAAAGTTTTGAAATACCACAAAAATGTCTTTTGGAAACGATGTGAGAACCTAAGAATAAATAAGTAAATAAGTAAATAGTCATAAGAACATAAGACCAGGAATTGTGTAAGTTGCAACCGGCAAACTGGAGCTGCACGCGCACACAGGGATCATGTACGACCTGTATGATGTAAGTACATATGATGTAAGTACATATGATGTAAGTAAGTACATATGATGTAAGTACACATGATGTAAGTACATATGATGTAAGTACACATGATGTAAGTAAGTACATATGATGGAAGTACACATGATATAAGTAAGTATACATGATGTAAGTACACATGATGTAAGTACATATGATGTAAGTTTGTAAGTAGGGCCTCTGACGCTTTAGCCTCAGACACGTACTCTAAAGCTGATGTGTTTTATGGATTTCACATATGTTTTTGAACTTAGTTTATGGAAAAATCAGTTTTATTTTATTTTATATGTATGTGTATATAATTTTTTTTTTCTATTGATAGTCTTGTTTGTGTTTGAGTTTATTGCAATATGTGCGGGTTTCTCTGTGTGAATATATGCGTGAATTTGTGTTGGGGTGCGTTTATTGTACTGCGGTTGTGTGTGTGTGTGTGTGTGTGCGTGCGTGTGCGTGTGTGTGTGTGTCTGTGCATGCCAATGTGTGTGTGTGTGTGTGTGTGTGTGCGCATGTGCTTGTTTGTGTGTGTGTGTGCGTGCGTGCGTGCGTGTGCGTGTGCGTGTGTGCGTGGAGCATGGCCCGGGTTTGTTCTGCCTTAGTGTTTGTCCTGCTTGTCACAGGCATCTTATTGTGAAGGAAATGTGAGTGAAATTACATAATACTAATGAGTGTGGTGAATGATTTTAAAAATAATAATAATAAATAAATAACAAAAAAGAGGGAAAAAAATAAATAACAGAAATCTCTAAATTGTTAACTACATTTAATTAAGTATATTTCATTTCAGGATTTCTTCTATTATTTTTATTTTTATTCCCCCCCCCCCTGTTATTTATTTTATTTTATTTGTCTATTTTTATTTATTAAAAAAACTAGAAAAAAAAACTAAAATCGTTAACGCGGAGAGAATTGTCAATGTAATCCTTCAACCGTCAGGTTTGGCGATGTTTGACAAACGGTACAACTATTTTGCCGTGTCTGCGTTTCCCTCTCTGTCTGTCTGTCTGTCTGTCTATCGCTTCTCTCTCTCTCTGTCTATCTGTTTGTCTATCTCTTCTCTCTCTCTCTGTCTATCTGTTTGTTCCTCTCTCTCTTCTCTCTCTCTCTCTCTCTCTCTCTCTCTCTCTCTCTCTCTCTCTCTCTCTCTCTCTCTCTCTCTCTCTCTCCTCTCTCTCTCCTCTCTTCTTTCTCTCTCTCTTTCTCTCTCTCTTTCTCTCTCTCTCTCTCTCTCTCTCTCTCTCCTCTCTCTCTCTCTCTCTCTCTCTCTCTCTCTCTCTCTCTCTCTCTCTCTCTCTCTATCTCCTGCTCTCCTCCTCTCTAGCACTGGCAGAGCAATTTGTGTGGGCTCATGTTTCCCACACTGACTTTTGCATTGTAAAATCAGGATATCTCTCCTGCATTTGCCTTGCTCTCGAGTGCAGTGAGGTGGATTGGAGGTAAACAGAACGCAAATTAGCATGTTTATTGGTAAGGGATATATAGAGAGAGAAACTAAGTCTATCAATCTGCGTCTGTAGCCTTGTCTTTGTCTGTCTGGGTCTTTTACCATGTGTGAGATTGTATTTTTTTACCCTGTTTGTGCCTGTCTGTTGTCCTGTTTGAAGTTGTTATCCCGTCTGTGTCTATATCCCTGAGTGAATATGTGTCTGTCTTACTGTTGGTGTTGTTTTTGCGTTGCCCCCCCCCCTAAACGACGTGGATTTTGTATTTTATTTATCTATTTTTTACCGTACACATATGCGACAGAATTGTGAGTTCCATAAATATTTAGAAGAAACGTTATTGACACAGAATCTGACAGAGTCTTTACCAGGGGGGGTTACGTAAGGCTCGTCAACTTGGGTAATTTGCGGATGCAGTGTGTCTGCCGAGTTGGATTCTGTGTGCGAGAGTCATTTGTTCGCCGCTTGAGGTGCATGTGGAGCGCTTGATGAGGCGAGGGATAATGAGGAAGATATGATGAGATGCGATGACGTTTTAATCATCGTAGAAGCAAACATTGAAGGTAGTTCTTGGTATGTGTGTGTGTCTCTCTCTCTACCCTCCTCCTCTCTCTCTTTCTCCTCTCTCTCTCTCTCTCCTCTCTCTCTCTCTCTCTCTCTCTCTCTCTCTCTCTCTCTCTCTCTCTCTCTCTCTCTCTCTCTCTCTCTCTCTCTCTCTCTCTCTCTCTCTCTCTCTCTCTCTCTCTCTCTCTCTCTCTCCATTTATCCATCTGTCTGTTTGCCTATACATCTGTCAATCTATCCACCTGCCTATATACCCACCTAAGAATCGATCCATCTACTTTGCTATCTGTCTATCCACCTATCTACAACCTACCTACATCTGCCCATCCGCCTACCCTCCCTTCTCTACAACCTACCTACATCCCTCCCTCTCTCTACATCCATTTAGCAATCGCCGCACGAGAAACATACCCCAAGGAACATATCCATACGTATAACCATCATTAGAATGGCGATGACCCTCGCCACAGTTGCCTCGTCCGCCTGTGCCTGGCCGGCCGTCCCCTCCCTTGTTACGAGTTTTATCACGATGAGAATAATTGAAGTAGGGGCCTGCAGATAGGGAGAAGGGATAGGGAGGGAGGGAGGGAAGGGAGGGAGGGAAGGGAAGGGAGGGAGGGAGGAAGGAAGGGAGGGAGGGATGAATGAGAGAAGGAGAGAAGAACAGAAGGGGAAGAGGGGAAGAGGAAAGGGAAGTGAGAGGGAGGAGGGAAGGTAGGAGAGAAAAGAAGTATGGGAGAGGGAGAGGGAGATAGGTAGATACATAGAGAGAAGGGGAGGGAAAGACAAGAGAGAAAAGAGGGAATATAAACAACAAG
>NC_051426.1:22140619-22143119 GCF_015228065.2 Penaeus monodon
AGACACACACAAACACACACACACACACACACACACATACACACACACACACACACATACACACACACACACACACACACACACACACACACACACACACACACACACACACACACACACACACACACACACACACACACACACACACACAATCACATACATACACGCGAGAGAGAGAAAGAGAGAGGGAGGGAGGGAGGGAGAGAGAGAGAGAGAGAGAGAGAGAGAGAGAGAGAGAGAGAGAGAGAGAGAGAGAGAGAGAGAGAGAGGAGAGAGAGAGAGAGAGAGAGAGAGAGAGAGAGACAGAGAGACAGAGACAGAGAAAGACAAAGACAGAGAGAGTCAGAGAGAGACAAAGACACACAGAGAGAGAGAAACAGAGAGAGGGAAATTAATGGAAAGAGTAATACTGGTCACTAACTGGTCACTGGAGACTGACAGTCATTCATTAGCCATCGAGGTCTCATGCGCGACGCTCTTGGCCGACCCGGGAATAGAGGCCTCACGCTCATGACATCTCTGCATGACCACCAGGCCTCTGTCATGGGACGAAGGGTCAGGTGGAGGGAGGTTCGTCCTCTCCTTCAAGGGGTGGCTTTCCGTTCTCTTAATTGGGAGGGAAAAAAGATCTCTTTCGGATGAGAGAAGAATTTTAGTTCTCTTGTTCGAGGGAGAGAAAAAAATCGATTTCTCTTTCAAGTGAGAAAAAAAATCGACCTCTTTTAAGTGGGGAAAAAAATCGACTTTCAAGTGGGAGAAAAAATCGACCTCCTTTAAGTGGGAGAAAGAAATCTACCTCTTTTTCAAGTGGGAGAATAATTCTAGTTCTCTTATTCAACTGAGAGCCAAAAAAAATCGACTTTTCTTCAAATGGGAGAAAAAAAAATCTACCTCTTTTTCCAAGTGGGAGAATCCTTTTGTTTTCTTTTCCAACTTGAAAAAAAATGTATATTTTTCTCTCAACTGGGACAGGGTTTTCCATTCTCTCTTTCAACTAGGAGAGTCTTTTTCTCTCTCAGCTCAAATAGGAAAAAAAAAAATTCGATCTCCCTTTCAAGAGACAGGTTTCCCCTCCCCATATTCACGCGGGAGAAGACCTGCCTATCGTCTCTTCCTCCAAGTGGAAGAAGCCTTTTCATCCCCCACTTCAGGTAGAAGCAGACCTCCGCTTTCCCCTTCAGCAGGCAAGCAGGCGTGGAGACAGGTGGCGTGTGCTTGGCAGGGCGTGCAAGGCTGAGAGCTTGCATATTTGTTGATTCGCTTGGAGCTGTTGCTATGTGTCCGACGTTGTGTTTGAAAGCGTGATCCTGTGCATTTAGACGCACTTGCTCCTCCCTTATGCCTCGGGCGATGCGTTTCTCTCCCACCGCGCGATTTTGCTTGATTTTTTCCCCTTTTTTTCTTTTCCTTTCTTTTCTTTTTTTCTTTTTCTTTTTTGCCAATGTATACACTCGTGTTGTTTCGAACTCTCTGTTTACCTTCGGAGAGCTTGCGTGATCTTTTCATCTTGGCGAAGACTAACAGAACTTCCGTGAGGAAGAAAAAGAAGAAGGAAAGGGAGAGAGGGAAAGGAGGAGGAGGAGAAGAAGAAGAAGGAAGAGGAGGAGAAGAAGAAGAAGGAGGAGGAGGAGGAGAGGAAGAGGAAGAAGAAAAGGAGGAGGAAGAGGGAAAAAACAATAAAAAAATACATAGAAGAGAAAAGGAGAAGATAAGAAAGAAGAAGAAGAAACACGAAACAAAATCCCTACCAAAAACCCAAGTAAACCACACGCGAGAAAGGGAAAAGAAAAAAAGAAAAAAAAAAAACGGAAAATCAAAAGGAGTCAGGATGAAGCCGCTTACTTTCGGAGGCTGAGCTGAGCCGCTGGTCGAAGGGTCTCTGCGACGGATGAGAGACCCAGCGGCGAGCACACGTCTCCCTGATGCGCGTTGGCCCGAAGCCGGAAGACCGGGTCGAGAGAGGCGAGAGGGAGGGAGGAGGGGGAAGGAGGGAACAAGTGCGATGGAGTTGAGTGAAATGATGGTAGTCATAATGGGGATCATATTATTATTAGTAGTATCATTATCATTATTATTATTATTATTATTATTATTATTATTATTATTATTATTATTATTACTATTATCATCATCATCATCATCATCATCATCATCATCATCATCATCATCATCATCATCATCATCATCATCATCATCATCATCATCATCATCATCATCATCATCATCATCATCATCATCATTAGAAGTAGTAGTAGTAGTAATAGTAATGATAATGATAATCGCAATAATGAAAATTATGATAACAATAATGATAGTAATAATAATAATGATAATAATTGTTGTAATAATGATAATAATAATAATAATAATAATAATAATAATAATAATGATAATAACATTGATCACTGTAATAATAATACTATCAAGAACAACAATGATAATGGTAACAATCATGATAGCAATTACTGATAACGATAGAGAAAATAACATCAATAATAAT
>NC_051426.1:22146693-22151693 GCF_015228065.2 Penaeus monodon
AGAAAGAGGAGAGAGAGAGAAAAGAGAAAAAAGAAAAAAGAAAAAAATGAGAAAGAGAAAGGAAAGAGAAGAAAAAAAAAAAAAAAAAAAATGAGAATGAGGAATGAGAATGAGAATAGAAAAAAAAAGGGGGGGGGGGGGTTTGTAGGAAAGGAAAAGAGAATGAATGAGAAGAGAATGAGGAAAAGAGAAAGAGAAAGAGAAAAGAGAAGGATGAGAGAAAAGAAAGAGAAAGAAAGAGAAAAAAAGAAAGGAAAGAAAAGAAAAGAGAGGGAGGGAGGGAAAGTGGAGATCCCCGGGAAACAATCTATCTTCACTAGAAGAATCACAAGATCCTTTGTGTGTGTCTGTGCAAGTTAGGGAGGGGGGGTCTGTGTGGTGGAGGGGGGGGGAGTGTGTGTGTGTGTGTGTGTGTGTGTGTGTGTGTGTGTGTGTGTGTGTGTGTGTGTGTGGGTGGGTGTGTTGTGGTGTGGTGGGGGGTGGGTGGGTGGGTGTGGGTGTGTGTTTGTGTGCGTGCATGTGTGTGTTTTGTGTGTGTGTGTGTGTGTGTGTGTGTGTGTGTGTGTGTGTGTGTGTGTGTGCGTGCGTGTGTGCGTACGTTCTTGCGTGCGTGCGTGTTTTCGTGTTTTTGAAGAATAGGGAAAAATGTAGTGACGATAACCAGAAATTAATTTCCCTAAAAAACGATAATAAAAAAACAACAATTAAACGACCTTGTTATAGATAAAAAAAAAAAAAAAAAAAAAAAAAAAAAAAAAATATATATATATATATATATATATATATATATATATATATATATATATATATATATATATATATATTTCTATAATTAAGATGTTCTTCCTCCTGCCATGTTTTCCGAAAAGTTTTGATCATGGAACCAATTATATTTTTTATTAAAACATTTATTTATTCACTGTCGAATAAAAAAAAAATTAATTAAATCGCTGACCTAGGATAACACGTTAAGAGAGGTCTCATGATACTCTTCGAAATCTGTAATTAGCGAAGGCAAAGTTTGACGGCAAGCAAGCAAGCTGATGATAATGTTGACTGGATAGCAGGTAATTAAATCGTTAATTAAATTATTGGATAATCTTTTTTTTTTTTTTTTTTTTTTTGATTGGAGGTAATATAATCGTTTAACAATCGTTACATAATGGTATTCTAGAAATGAGGGTAATGGTTGTTCCATCGTTGAATGGTTATGATATTTTGAAACTGTAGTTGTGGAGTTAATTAGATATTTGAAATAATAATTGTGTACTTAAACCGATGGATAAAAATTATGATTTAAAAGGACAGTGATGGTTGTACAGAGAATCGTTGAATGATAATGGTATTTTGAAATCATAAAATTAGAGATAACTCCTTTGTTTATAAAATAATAATAATAATTGCACATTGGTACTATCAGACTGTAATAATGAATGCAATTATCGGTGAATAATAATGACAGTTGGTGAGTGTAATAACGGAGGTAATTAACTTGATGAATAATCCTTACATAATGATATTTTGAAACTGTAAGAAAAGTGGTAATTAAATCGGTGAATAATAATTGCATTTTGAAGTCGTACTAACGGGAATAATCATTACATAATTATACTGTGAAATTGTAGTTACTGTGATAAGCAAACCGTTAAATAATCATTACATAATAGTATTTTTTATCATAATGAAGAAAAGAAAATAATAATTATGACACCTTGAAGTTGAAACAATAAAAGTAACTGGACCGCTTGATAATAGTGTTACCTCTGTGATAACGAAGGTAATTAACTCGTCGAGTAATCATAACATAATGGTATTTTGAAAGTGCAATAATGGCGCAGGTGCAATGACCAAGGGATCTTAATGGGGATGCAACCAAATGACGCTGACAACTCGGTTACGATAGGTGTTGGTGGCCTGGGAAATGCGGTTGGCCGATCCAATTAACTGATGCGGGGCTAAATTTCGTTGTTTTTTCTCATTATTTTTGTCTTTGCGTTTTTTTTTTTTTTTTGTCATATGTGGTGGATGTTTTTTGGATTTTGGATTTGTTCGTTTGTTTGTTTGTTTGTTTGTTTATTTGTCGAGTGAAGTGGTATGATAACGTTTTCTCCCTCTTTCTCTTTCTCTCTCTCTCTCTCTCTCTCTCTCTCTCTCTCTCTCTCTCTCTCTCTCTCTCTCTCTCTCTCTCTCTCTCTCTCTCTCTGTGTGTGTGTGTGTGTGTGTGTGTGTGTGTGTGTGTGTGTGTGTGTGTGTGTGTGTCTGTGGAATGATTGTGCATGAATATGTCGAGATATTTTTTTTCCTTTTTTTTAACAAATGTCATGCAGGGAGTGTGTATATGATAGTTGTATTATGACTGATATAACGAAATATTTTTTTTATTAAAAAAAAAAAAAAACACTAGAAACACAGCATTACTATAATTAGACGTTGCATAATTTCAGTGCCGAGGGAGGGGAGACGTGGGGGGGGGGGGGAGGGAGGGGGTCACGTCCCGGGGAATTTCACATTAATTTCATTTTCCTCGCGAACAGTACAGAGCGTGAAAATGAACCCGGCGCTTTGGCTAAAACGAAATATATAAAATTTTCTTACGCGTGAAATATGCTGCTGCATAGCGTAAGCACAGTGCCCCTTTTAGAATAGCGATTGCTTATACCATTGGCACTCGCTCAGGTAAGTGTTATGAAGAGCCTCAAAAAATAGTCATCGCGCTTTGATCCTCCCCCTCGCCCGTGTCAACACTTGCCTGTTCTTATGACTTAGTCGGCGGTGGAAAAAATAGGCGTCGCGGAAGCCACAGGATGCCGACGTTGAAAGCTTTCGAGAGTGGCAAAGTGGAGGGGGATTTTCGAGGGGCACGCCTGTCACTTGAGCGCGAATGCAGGGCGGGGGGGAAGGTGGGACTCGGGCCTTGCCTCTCTCTCTCTCCCTTTCTCTCTTTCTCTCCCTTTCTCTCTTACTTTCCCTTTCTCTTTTTCTCTCCCTTTCTCTCTTACTCTCCCTTTCTCTCTTTCTCTCCCTTTCTCTTCTTACTCTCCTTCTCTCTTTCTTCCCTTTCTCTTTCTCTCCTTTTCTCTCTTACTTTCCCTTTCTCTTCCTTTCTCTTCCTTTTCTCTCTCTCTCTCTCTCCCTTTCTCTCTTTCTCTCCCTTTCTCTCTTTCTCTCCCTTTCTCTCTCTCTCTCTCTCTCTCTCTCTCTCTCTCTCTCTCTCTCTCTTTCTCTTTCTCTTTCTCTTTCTCTCTCTCTCTCTCTCTTCTCTCTCTCTCTCTCTCTCTCTCTCTCCTCTCTTCTTTTGTCTTCTCTCTTTCTCTGTAATGGTAGCGAGGAGAGGAGTGATGATAGAGGGGAAAGAAAGACTGATGATAGTAGGAAAAGGAAGGAGAATGATGGAATAGTAAGGATGATGATAAAGAGGGAATGGGAAGAACGATGACTGTAGGAATAAAAATAAGAATGACAGAAAAACAAGGATGATGATAGTGAGTAAAGCAGGAATGATAATAATGAGAAGAGAAAGCGTGATGATAGTGGGAATAGAAATAAGGATGATAGTGAGAACAAACACAATAGAAAAAATAAGGATAATACTAATGAGCAAAATAAGCGTGTTGGAAGAGGGAATAGAAAAAAAAATGACGATAATGAGAACAGAAAGAATTCTAATCGTAGGGATAAAATATAAACAACAACAAAGCCAGTTTAATTGGGTTTTGAACGAGTTTACACGAGTGAGGAGTTTGAGTGCGCGGGCCGTGGCCAGAGAGCATGGCTGTGTGCGCAAAAGGGAGAGAATGCTAATCAGATCGGAATAGATGTAATGCTAATCAGACTGGAATAGATATTATGCTAATCAGACTGGAATAGATATTATGCTAATCAAATTGGAATAGATATTATGCTAATCAGATTGGAATAGATATTATGCTAATCAGACTGGAATAGATATTATGCTAATCAGATTGGAATAGATATTATGCTAATCAGATTGGAATAGATATTATGCTAATCCGATTGGAATAAATATTATGCTAATCAGATTGGAATAGATATTATGCTAATCAGATTGGAATAGATAGAGTGCTAATCAGACTGGAATAGATATTATGCTAATCAGATTGGAAAAAAAATATGTTGATCAAATAGGGGGGGAAATAATGCCAATGATATTAGAAGCAAAATAATGTCCATTAGAGTTTAATATCGATAATGCTAATCACAATAGCAGCAAAATAATGCTAATCAGATTGGGGGAGAGATAATGCTAATCAGAGTGGAAGCGAGTGTATGATAAACGCATCGATATGGAAATGAATGTTGGCGATTTAACTGGAAGTAAAATTATGTTAATCAGGTTAGATATGAAATAATAATAATCAGATTAGAAGAAAAATATTGCTAATCAGAGAAGAAAATCATTCGAGTCGGATTGCGAGAGAAATGATGCTGATGAGATTGGGAGAGAAATGATGCTGATGAGATTGGGAGAGAAATGATGCTGATGAGATTGGGAGAGAAATGATGCTGATGAGATTGGGAGAGAAATGATGCTGATGAGATTGGGAGAGAAATGATGCTGATGAGATTGGGAGAGAAATGATGCTGATGAGATTGGGAGAGAAATGATGCTGATGAGATTGGGAGAGAAATGATGCTGATGAGATTAAAAGGAGAATAAAGCTCATCTGGTTGCCAATCAGAGTATATGAGAGAGATTATGATAAACACACTGGACTGGAAATGTTCGTAATAAATGTTAGTGAATTGACTGGAACTAAAGTAATGCTAATCATATTGGATGAGAAATAATTATAATCATATTGGATGAGAAAAAATAGGATAATCAGAATGGTATAGAGATAATATTAATTGGAAGAGGAATAATGATGATCAAAATGTAATGATAATCAGAAATTTTGATTAAATTAAAAGAGAAATAACGAAAAGTGAGTTTGGTAGAGAAATAATAAGAGCGAAGGAGAAATACTGATGAATAGAAT
>NC_051426.1:22154193-22164193 GCF_015228065.2 Penaeus monodon
TATATATATACACATATATATATACAGATTCATTTATTTATTTATTTATATTTTTTATTTTATTATTTTATTTATTTATCTCTCTCTCTTTCCTTTTTTGGGGGGAGTGGAGTTAGTCATATAAAATAGATAGCTTTATAAACAGGTAAAATGATATGTACATAACCACAGAGATACCGCGCGAGAATAACAGAAACAGATAAACATACATCGTCACAGTTAACAAGACAATTAGATTAGGCGCTTGATAGGTCGACAGGCAGCTGAAGTGATAGATAGGGAAACACACAAACTTATCAGGGTTTATAGATAAGTGTGTGGATGTGTATCCTAAAGGGCCGGTCACATTAATCTATTCTGTTTAGGGATCCCTTTCTAGAACTGGATGTTGCCCTTTCTGTAAACGGATCCGAGATTCGAAATATATTGCCGAATCAAAAACAATAATATAATTACTCATTACTTAGAATCTTAAAAAAAAGTATATATCATGATAAAAACAAACTTAATTATTAGACACAAAGATATAAATTGCATCGAACAACGATGTTTCATTATATGTTTATAGATAATTCGGATAAACGTTCATTTGAGTGATGAACATAAACATCAACCCACTTCGACACGCCAAAAACATGGAGCTCTCTTCGGAAGTTATTTACGCCTTGTTGGATAAAGTGAGAGTCAAAGAGCCGTTGTGGAACACCAGTCATAAGGATTATAAAAGCAGGAATGTGAAAAGAACATTAATGGATGAAATAAACAATGAATACCCGAGCTACGCACATCAACTCTCCACAAATATGCATATTTCACTTTTCCTGATCCTGTTATTTTTACCTCACATTCCTAATCTAAAATATAGGTAAATCTTAAATATAGGTAAAATCTTACTTTAGTAATGGTATGCAGCAGTAAGCCATATCATATTAGTGTCTGAAGGGACACGGAATATAGTGTGACCAATCCCTTTCTGTAGCTGAGCAGACTTCGGCGATCCTATCTGGGGATCCTAGGACAGAATAGACTAGTGTGACCTTCGCTTAAGGCGCTCTTTTGCTCTGACTATGAAAGAGTGTTTTCTTGACTCAGTTCTCCTTGAATTTTGCTGTGTACATTGTGCAGCCGTACATTTCGTTTCCCTGTTGGGATATTAAATACGTATGTGTGATTGTGATTGTGATTGTGTGTGTGTGTGTGTGTGTGTGTGTGTGTGTGTGTGTGTGTGTGTGTGTGTGTTGTTGTGTGTGTGTGTGTGTGTGTGTGTGTGTGTGTGTGTGTGTGTGTGTGTGTGTGTGTGTGTGTGTGTGTGTGTGTGTGTGTGTGTGTGTGTGTGTGTGTGTGTGTGTGTGTGTGTGTGTGTCTCCTTTTAATAGTTAGAGGTTTACAGAGCTGTCTTCCATATGATGTTCACACCTTCTTACTCAGATTTATCCGAGTAAAATGGAGGCTGAGAGTTCTGGATGCCTTAAGAATGTATGCCGATGGAGAGAAACACGGATGAGGAAGGAGGAGATGGGACAGGGCCAGAGAGAGAGAGAGAGAGAGGGAGAGAGAGAGAGAGAGAGAGAGAGAGAGAGAGAGAGAGAGAGAGAGAGAGAGAGAAGAGGAAGAGGAGAGAGAGGGGGGGTGAAAGAGAGAGAGAGAGAGGAGGGAGATAAGAGAGAAAGAAAAGGGGATAAAAAGAGTGAGAAAGAGAATAAAAGAGAGAAAAGATAAGAAAAAGAGACGGAGAAAAACGTCGGTCCATGGCGCGCTGTCCGTTTTCCGTTGTTGAGAAACGGTTACAGAAAGCGCGGCCTCTCAACCGTCACCAGTCGGCTTAAACGGACGATTGTTGCTGTTGTGATAAAGGCCTCGTACTGTTGTGGAGGATCTCGAAGGCGGGAGGAAGGATCTCTTGTGTTGGGATCCTTCAAAAATCCTAACAAGACGCATCTGAAAATCCGAAAATACTTCGCGAAAACCTGTTGGTCCTGGTGGCTTTCGATGTTTTTTTTTCTTTTCTTTTCTTTTCTTTTCTTTTTTCTTATAGTTTCCTTTTTTTCTATCTCTCCTTTGATGGAATTTTGATACGCTTTCAATCCCCGGTTCGAAGGCGTTCTATTCATTTTTCTCGAATCGTAGTTTCCTCAAGGTATTAATTTTCGATCTTCTCCCAATACCATCACGCCAGCCCGCAGTACTATGGGAACTTGATATAACCGATGTATTTTGATGTATTTGACCTTACTGGAACTGTTGGAAGACGAAGAGTATACCCTGTAGTATATCTGTGAAGACAAAGATAAAACTTGAGTAGTTAATGTGCGCACCTTGCTATCATTTTTTATATTGTGGTGTTTGCCTTATGTTATTTTTCTCCGTATTCGTCTACTCGTTATTTTTTAGCATTTCTTTTGTTTTGAAGTATGATTTTCTTGCACTGGACATAATAATCAAAACGGCAAGATAACACAATTTTTTTTTTTCTTTTTTTTTAAGTCTTCAATTTTGGCTAATTTATTCCTTCATCGTCATTAACATTACATTCAAAAATCTTAGTCACACTTGTTTATCCATTTGCTTACTCATTTATCTACCTATAACTTTACTTATTTACTTATCACTTTTTATTTTATTTTATTTTATTTTTATTTTATTTCCCCCCAAAAAAAAAACATGTCCGTGCAGAAAACGCGCGAACCATTGTGTGGAAGAGCAAGGGCACCGAGGAGCGTCCAGGGAACCCACAGCAGCCAGCCACATGTTTGCTCCCACACACCTTGATTGGCTGAGATGATGGAGCGAACACCCATGCGTCGAGGCCTCAGCTCTGTCTGTTTTCGGTGAAGGACTGTCTAACGCTGCTATCCTGTACTTAGTGTTATCTCTGGTCCCTTTGTCTTGCGGTGATTTCCGTTGTGATTTGAATATCGTGTTGAAGTCTCTGGTCTTTCTTCTCTGATGTTCTGGAGGTTTTATTAACCTGGATGAGTTACATCACAGGTAGCTTCCTTATGAGATATAGATGGTTGGAAATCCTGGCTTACGGTCAGAATATCGATGGTTTCTAGCGTTACCTGGTAACAAATAGTGATCGGTTGGTAAATGTACATGTGTTAGGGTGTAAATGGTCTTGTTCAAGTGAGGAGTGTGCCTGAGCCGTTGGTGTAAGATGGCTACAGTTGGTGATTGATTACTAGAGTTGTTCAGAAGTTAGCGTGCAGGGGATAGGATCAAGAAGGGCGCTGAAACGTTTTTGCAAATGAAGCGTTTTCATAAGCCGTGTATGATGAGCTGCTAGCTTCAGGTAGGCTCTTTCAGCTATGTTAGCCTATGTATTAAAAACAAAAAAAAGAAAAAAAAAAACGCTAATTAGCCCAGCCTTATATGTCAGATTTCATCAACGTGAACTCCATTAAGAGCCCCCCCCCCTCCTTCTCACTCCTTTCCAGCCTGAAAATAACATGTTTTCGGAACATTACCTTGGAAATATCCTTTTATCCCTTATCCCACAATGACGCGTAATGCAACACATTCTCAAATATCTCTCACCTCGACGCCGTAAAAAGAGGAGTAGAAATGTTCACAATGGAAAAGTTTCGTGCATGGCAACTTTTTTTTCCCCTGGCAATTACCTCACCAGCTGTTAGTAACGTGATCACCTCGGCGACGGAGTTAGGTCACCCGTCTGCCATTAAGCTTCGCTCTGACTATTGCTCCCGTGCGTTAGAATGAATCCCCGACTCGAGGTGGAAGCAGCAACGGGAAAGTTTGAATTACCGAAAGAAAAAGGCAAAACGAAAATGACATAGGTACTTATCCTTGCGGTTAATACACGCGTGAGATGAAATAGTGGCTTTCGAATAGGGGAGCTCGAAGGCCCTATTAATGAGGGCAGTGGGACCCTTCCCCTCTTTTGAGACTCTGTAAGTCGCGCCGCCTGCTCTACCCTTCTTGGCTCGAGGGGAAACACAGGGCGGGGCCAACAAAATGCCACGCCACTCGGGAAGAAGCAGAAGGATTCATAGACGATGAGAATAGGAGTTTCAACCTTATCGACGTCTGTGATAAGTGGCGGTGTCGCCTTCACAAAGGACATGTAGAGAGGACCGCAAGGTATTGGTGGGAAACGGATCACATCTCGCTGACGTGGGGGTAGGGGACGGGGGGGGGGCCTGCTTTTAGAGACGCTCGGGGCGATTCCATTTTTAGGAGTGTCCTTTTTGTATGCTATTTACTGGTCTATCTCTTAATCTTTTCCCTTTTTCTTTGTCTTTTCTTTCTCTTTTTTATGTTATCTTTTCTTCTTTTCTTCTAACTCTATGACTTTTATTTTCCTTTTTTTCTTCTCGGTGAATTATTGTAACTTCGTTTTCCCCGTTTTCTTTACTTGTTCTTTTTCCTTCCTCTATAATTTACTTCTCTCATAATGTCAAACAAATTATTACACCTTTTTCACCTATTCATCG
Organism: Penaeus monodon; assembly: GCF_015228065.2. Lineage (NCBI taxonomy): Eukaryota > Metazoa > Arthropoda > Malacostraca > Decapoda > Penaeidae > Penaeus > Penaeus monodon. The sequence continues at coordinate 22,158,648 of NC_051426.1, forward strand.
TTTTCTTTTCTCCTTTCCCATTTTCTTCTTTTTTTCGTTATCCCTTCCTCTCTTATAACAGTATACGACATCATAACGAAAACGGGTGTTGCTAAATTATATTTGGGAATCAAACGACCATTTGAAATCCAGATGAGAATCGATCCCAGCGCCGAATTCATTACGGAAGATCATGAACAGAAATGAAAGAAAAAGAAGAAGGACGAGGACGAGGAGGAGAGAGAGACGAAGAGGGGTAAGGAAATGGAGGAGGAGGAGGAGAGGGAGAGCGAGAGAAGAAGTGGGAGAAGAAAAAAAGAGGAGGAGGAGGAGGAGAAAGAGAGACGAAGAGGGACAAGAAAAAAGAGGAGGAGGAGGAGAAAGACAAGAAGGGGGAGAAAAAGGGAGGAGAGGGAGAAGAGAAAAGAGGAGGAACAGGAAAAGGAAAATCAAAGAAGACTATGTTGAAGTGTTTTGCAAGCAAGAATAACAGATACGTTGAATTTTTTAAAAAGAAGAGACTGATCTTTGTTTGGATGATATTTTATTTTCCTACATTTGATTCACTTTTTTTAAGCATTTTTTTCCGCGTGGATTTCTGTAGTGCACCTGTAATGACTACATTAATTACATACACTCATGATCCCTACCCATTGTAGTAAATACTTATCTAATAATCAATTTTATCAAATAGAACTAAACTCTGCCTTTATTTCTAATTTCGAAGCGACTAACCTAAGGCTTTAGAACCTTTGCCCTGCTTTGCCGAACTCCGGAAATTCTTTTTGATTGAACCTCCGAGCGGATTCACAATCAGTTATTACGACACGGGTGGGGTTTCGACTAATGAAGTTAAACGTGGCAGTGTAGCATGGCATGAGACAACCCCCACGGTGTATGCAACAGATCAGTTTCCTTTACATGCTGTGCGGCTTCTCGGGAAATATGTATGAGTGTGGTATTTCTGTAGGCATGTTCTCGTGGGTGTATGTGTAGTTGTACAACTGTATGGGCATTCACTCAACACATAAACACGCTTTCTCTTTCGCTCTCTCTGTCTGTCGATCTATCTGTTCTCTCTCTCTCTCTCTCTCTCTCTCTCTCTCTCTCTCTCTCTCTCTCTCTCTCTCTCTCTCTCTCTCTCTCTATCTATCTATCTATCTATCTATCTATCTCTCTCTCTCTCTCTTTCTTCCCACGCGCTCATTGTACATATTATTCATATCCCCCATAATGAGAAGATGCTACTCTCGATCCACTACTCCGTTTTATGAAACATTAAGACACATAAATAGCATATAGTTAACTGATCTTGCATCTCCAAACAGTAAGAGTAAAAAAGTTGGTGAAAAGACTGTGGGATAAGAAAGATAGATAGATAGATAGAGAAAGGGAGAGAGAGAGAGAGAGAGAGAGAGAAAGAGAGAGAGAGAGAGAGAGAGAGAGAGAGAGAGAGAGAGAGAGAGAGAGAGAGACAGAGAGACAGAGACAGAGAGAAGTGACAGACAGAGAGAGACTGTGTGGAGTGATGAAGAAACGGCTAAGAGAGGAAAGTGGAGAGGGTTATCAAGAACATGAGAGAAGCTGATGAAGAAGGAAGAAGAGGAGGATCAGGAGGAAAAAGAGAAGTTAATGGTGATGAAGAGAAGGAGACCAAGGGAGAGGAGAATAATAATAAGAAAACGATGAAGGAGGAGGAGGAGAAGAAGAAGAAGAAAGTAAGAAAGAAGAAAGAAACTGAAAAAAATGACAATAAAAACAAGACGAAGAATAAAAAAGAAAGAAAGAAGAACAAGAACAAGATAAATAAGAAGAAAAACAGCCTAGAACTAAAGCAGAAGTCCGGGAGGGGCCGCGTCTTCACGAAATATACATGATGTTTGAAGAGCACCCACGAAACCGGCTGCCGTTACCTCGCTGTCACCTGCTAACTGGTCGCGTTTCCCTCGACTGTGTTTGCTTAAGGTTCCGTCTTACATTCGCTGCTGTTTAGCCTATGCAAAGAGCCCCGCCAGCGACGCGGTGAGGGAAGCGGGCCGCCTGCTATGTGCCCGGCCCGGGAGGTTCGGTTTCGCATGCTGGATTTTTTTTTGTGTCTGTTTTTTTATGCGAATGTCTGTGGGTGTTTTTTTTTTATTATTGTTAAGGAATTGGGATAATAATTTGAAAGTGACTCTAGACCAAAGTGATTCAAGTATGTTACACGTGTGTTTATGTGTGTGTGTGTGCCTATACATATATATATATGTGTGTGTGTGTGTGTGTGTGTGTGTGTGTGTGTGTGTGTGTGTGTGTGTGTGTGTGCGTGTGTGTGTGTGTGATTGCAGAAAGAAAGAGAGAGAAAGAAACAGACACTAAGACAGAGGCAGATAGAATAGATTTTATGTGCGTTTGTCGTTGTCTGTACGTATATCAATATAAGCTTGCACAGACAGTCGCATGAAAGCGTCCTATTGTGCGTTTTGGAGGCTCGCAATCATCAAAATAACGTTTAATCAAGTTTCTCCGCCTCCCCCACCTACCCCCCCCCCCCTTCTTCTTCCCACCTCTCACAACATCCCTTCATACCTGGATATTCGCTTTAACATCCGTGTCTATGTTGTCAATTAAAGAGGTTTGGAGGGGAGGGGTAGGGGAAGGTAAGGGAGGGGAAGGGAAGGGAAGGGGGAGGGGAAGGGAATGGGAGGGGTGGGGAGGGGAGAGGTAAGGGAGGGGTGGAAAGGGGAGAGGGAAGGAAGGGGAAGGTAGGGGGAGGGGAAGGGGAGAGGACAGGAAGGGGGAAGGAGAAAGGGTGGGATGGAAGGGGAGAACACCCACCTCCCTCCACCATCCGACCCCCTCCTCCCTTCCTACCCTCCCCTCTTCCTACCCTCCCTCCCTTCCTACCCTCCCCCCTGCTATCCTAGCCTCAGTAACGAGACGTGGCTTATATAATGCGATCTGGCTTGCCGTTAGCGAACTGAGAGCGGCTCAGACATATTTTGGCGTTTCAGCTGAATGTGACTTCCGTTTCGATGTGATTTTGGGGATGAATGTGGCATGAGGAGATAGAAGAATATGTTCATTTGACTTAATTTGATTCATGTGTCGGTCTGTCTATTTATTTGTCTGTTTGTCTGTCTGTCTGTCTATCTTTTTATAGTTTGTTTAGTTATATATTTATCTATCTGTCTATCTATATATCTATTTATTCATTCACATATATATATAGTATGTCCCTGTCATCTATCTACTGACCGACATCTATCTATCTATCTCCTACGCCTTTTGCTGATCACACAATTGTGTATTTTCTTAATTATGAACTCGGGTACCTTCTAACAACAGAAAAAATGACAAACACTTTTTTTTTTTCTAAACTAGAAACGAGTAAACAGAAGATAGCAGCGGATACTTACCTCGCCAAGTGTTGTTTGCTTGACGTCCGGCCTTTTATGTTAGTGTTTGTTCTCACCTGCGCGCGCGAGGATGTGTGCTGGTGTCGGCGCAAGCGTGTGTGTGTGTGTGTGAGTGTGTGTGTGTGTGTGTGTGTGTGTGTGTGTGTGTGTGTGTGTGTGTGTGTGTGTGTGTGTGTGTGTGTGTGTGTGTGTGTGTGTGTGTGTGTATCTTTCTGTTGGCGCGCCAGCAATATACATACACACATGTGTACTACATAGCACTACATATGTATGTTCACACATAATGAACTCCGGTACGAACGAAGCGTACAGTGGATGAAGCATCACTCTAAGTATAGCTCGTTTTATTATAGTCTTCCCTGCCATTACTGTCTCGGGGTTTCCCATTTTCTGCCAGCACCTTTTCTTCTCGGAAACCCAGTACTCGAAAAAAAAAGTTAAAATTATCTTTCCATCTCATTTACTCTTTCCTCTCAGTCACTCCCTTTTTATTATACTTGCGACTAGCTCTAGTTTTCTTCCACCCACAGCGTCTGCACTTTATTCCGCCCACGACGCCCACGCGCTCTATTCCGCCCTTGACGCTTCTTTTCTTCTGTTATTGACGTTGCTCGCCTGTAACGACGTCGCCGAGTAAACAGGGTAACCTCCGTAAGGACGAAGGAACTGTTGTTTGCGTGTTTGTTTGTTGTTTCTCCCCTCTCTCTCTCTCTCTCTCTCTCTCTCTCTCTCTCTCTCTCTCTCTCTCTCTCTCTCTCTCTCTCTCTCTCTCTCTCTCTCTCTCTCTCTCTTTCTCTCTCTCTCTCTCTCTTTCTCTCTCCCTCTCTCACTCTCTCTTTCTCTCTCTCTCTCTTTCTCTCTCTCTTTCTCCCTCCCTCCTTCCTACCCTCCTCCCTCCCCTCCCTCTTACTCTCTTTCCCCCCTTCCTCCTTCTCTCCCTCCCCTCCCTTCCTCCCTCCCTCCCTCCCTCCCGCCCTCTGTGAAAAGGATAAGTTGCTCTTCAATCAGGTAGCCCAAACTTCAGTTCATTTCCAGTATATTTTCATTAACCAAACTACTGGTCCATTAAAGATGACAGGTGGGGGTTTCCGATGTAGAAGTCACCTGTTCATCATCTCTTAATTGCTCTGTACACTGAGATTCTATTGTTTCTTTGCTCTGTCCACTGAGATTGTATTGTTTTCTCGTTATAATTTACTCGTGTTATGACTTAAAAGTAATGACGGAATATGAGGGAAGGTAATAAATAGGTGTATTTTTGGGAGGCTCGCGGTTTTTAAATCTTTGCTCAGGTAAAGTAAAAAGGCCAGAAATCGTGCAAGCCTGCGGTCGAAATGTACCATTATTTATACAGAAGTTAAGTTCGTGTATTTGACCGTCGTTTTTTTTTTTTTTTTTTTTTTTTTTTTTTTTGGGGGGGGGCTTGCTTTTAGTTCGTGTATTTGACGGCAGTTTTTTTTTTTTTTTGGGGGGGGGCTTGCTTTTATTGATAGGTGCTGTAAAGGGAGTATTTTGTTATGATTAACATTTATTACCTCCATTAACCTCCCCCCTCCTTCTCCCTCCCACCTTTCACTCCCTTGCCTTACTTTACCCTCTCTCTGTCTGTCTCATTCTCTCTCTCTGTCTCTCATTCTCTCTCTCTCTCTCTCTCTCTCTCTCTCTCTCTCTCTCTCTCTCTCTCTCTCTCTCTCTCTCTCTCTCTCTCTCTCTCTCTCTCTCTCTCTTCTCTCTCTCTCTCTCTCTCTCTCTCTCTCTCTCTATCTATCTATCTATCTATCTATCTATCTGTCTATCTATCTATCGATCTATCTATCTATTTATCGATCTATCTATCGATCTATCTATCTATCTATCTATCTATCTATCTATCTATCTATCTATCTATCTATCTTTCTCTTATTAGCCCTGGCAATTCGATTTCGTATTTAAAACTACGTGAGAGAGAGAAAAAAAAACTCCTAAGTTTAATTAGCGAAGCGGTGTCAGTCACTTTATGAGGATGATTCGCGTGTGCTAAAAAAAAAATGGCACTAATCCCACGTGGCACTTTACGACACCAAGTTACTACGGGTTGAAGATGGGTCCGATGAGTCCGCATGACACGCAGATGCAACCAGACACCAGACACCGAGTTCGTGCGTGACTCATCCCCATCGCTTTGACACG
>NC_051426.1:22184193-22189193 GCF_015228065.2 Penaeus monodon
ATGTTTGTGTGTGTGTGTGTGTGTGTGTGTGTGTGTGTGTGTGTGTGTGTGTGTGTGTGTGTGTGTGTGTGTGTGTGTATTTCTTCGTTTTTCTTCTTCTTTTTCGTTTTAGTGTTCGAATGTGCAAAGGAAATGTTGGTGCGAAACCAAGCAACAAAAGTGCTGGAGTGCTTTCACCATAAGCAGTTTACGCCGGTGTTCATCCTTCAACAGAACTGTGTATTATTTCATTAGCAGTACGCTGCGCTAAACCGTGGATGAGAAGTTTAATGTAGTGATTAATTATTCAAAATCGGTAGTGTTTTGTGTTATTTTTAGGGTGGTTATTGCAGCAGGTATATCATGTACGGTGTCGTGTTTAATGTACACTATATTACTACGCTGAAATATATCATCCGTTTAGTAGTATTTTGTACGTTTTATCACACATTGTATCATAATGCTATATCATATTAAATAATGATAGTATATCTGTTAGTCTATAATAATATATCATATTAAACCATAATAGTATATCATATTAGATCACGATAGTTTATCATGTTTGACCATAATGGCACATCATATTCGACATAATAGTATATTATATTAGTATATCATTAGTATGTCGTCATATCGTTGAGTTCCATCTAGCACTGACCCATAAGGATCCTTTAATAACATGCATAAAATCGTCATGAGAATGAATGACGCTCTCTTTGAATAGCAAGTTCATGAATGCAGCTGCACTAAAATTTGCAACGATCTCTGATCGCTTTTGTTGGCAGATTATTAAAAACGACAAGACATATCGACCGTTTTTTTAGCAAGTTGATGATGATACTGAAGTCACTCTCAACGCAATTTAACAGGGTAATCACCTGTAGATTTTTATTTCTAGTTTCTTTTTAATGAATGGGCTCCACCATGTTTAATTTGCCGTTCAGAGTTATTCAAATACGTTCTTTTCCGTCTGCATCTTTTGGGTGAAAAAAGACAAAAAAAAGTATATGTATAGTCGTTGACCTTGCGCTCCAACTTTTTTTTTCCAGCCTGTGCAACCATAGCGGCTGTTATGAGTGCTTGTTGCAGGCGCTGTTTCGCTAACTTTTGTCTCGCGTTTTTAATGTCTCTGTTGCAACTTCGCCTCGCTCTTTGCTGAAATTCGAGTTACTTGCGCGGGGTTCGTTCTCGTGACTCCTTTTCTCTCTGGCCTTTTCTCTCTCTTTCTCTCTTCTCTCTTCTCTTTTCTCTTTTTTCTCTCTTTCTCTCTTTCTCTCTTCTCTCGTCTCTCTTCTCTATTCTCTATTCTCCTCTCTCATTCTCTCTTTCTCTCTTCTCTCGTCTCTCTTCTCTCTTCTCTATTTTCTTTCTCTATCCTCTCTCTCTCTCTCTCTCTTTCTCTCTCTCTCTCTTTCTCCTTCCCTTCCTCCCTCTTTTCTTCCATTCTACCTTCTTTATTCATTTCCTCACTTACTCTTTCCCTCGTTCCCTCTTGTCATCCCTTCTTCTCTCATTCCCCCTCTTTTAGCCTATATTCACACACACACACACACACACACACACACACACACACACACACACACACACACACACACACACACACACACACACACACACACACACACACACACACAAACACAACACAAACACAAACACACACACAAACACACACAAAAACACAAACACACACAAACACACACACACACACACAAACAAACACACACACACAAACACAAACACACACAAACACAAACACACACACACAGGGGCGTTCCACCCTTTCTCTCTGCAAGGAACGCGTAACTAGGGCAGCGCAACAGTAAAATCGCCGGCCCGTATATGAACAGGTGAACGACGGGGTGTCATTGGTATTTCCAGCATAAGGAGGAGGCTTTGTGTTGGAAAAAGGGGGGCGGGGGGGTGGGGAGAATTCCTTGTGGAGATGGACAAAGGACCGCGGGTTTCCTTCGCTCAAAGACCCTCCTGGTGTGGAGGTAGGGAGGGGGGAGTGGGGTGGGTGAGAGGGTGAGGGAGAGAGAAAGGGTGAGAGGGTGAGGGAGAGAGAAAGGGTGAGAGGGTGAGGGAGAGAGAAAGGGTGAGGGAGAGAGCTAGGGTGAGGGAGAGAGAAAGGGTGAGGGAGAGAGAAAGGGTGAGGGAGAGGAGAGGGTGAGGGAGAGAGAAAGGGTGAGAGGGTGAGGGAGAGAGAAAGGGTGAGGGAGAGAGATAGGGTGAGGGGGAGAGAAAGGGGGAGGGTGGGTGAGAGGGTGAGGGAGAGAGAGAGGGTGTGAGAGGGTGAGGGAGAGAGAAAGGGTGAGGGAGAGAGATAGGGTGAGGGAGAGAGATAGGGTGAGGGAGAGAGAAAGGGTGAGAGGGTGAGGGAGAGAGAAAGGGTGAGGGAGAGAGAAAGGGTGAGGGAGAGAGAAAGGGTGAGGGAGAGAGAAAGGGTGAGAGGGTGAGGGAGAGAGAAAGGGTGAGGGAGAGAGAAAGGGTGAGGGGGAGAGAAAGGGTGAGGGAGAGAGAAAGGGTGAGGGTGGGTGAGAGGGTGAGGGAGAGAGAAAGGGTGAGGGTGGGTGAGAGGGTGAGGGAGAGAGAAAGGGTGAGGGAGAGAGAAAAAGGGGGAGAGGGAGGGGATGGGAGAGGGTGAGGGAGAGAGAAGGGTGAGGGTGGGTGAGAGGGTGAGGGAGAGAGAAAGGGTAAGGGTGGGAGAGAGGGTGAGGGTGAGAGAAAAAGGGGGAGAGGGAGGGGATATGGGAGAGGGTGAGGGATAAGGGAGGGGGTAAGGATGAGTGGGAGAGAGACAGGGCAATGGAAGAGGGAGGAGATAAGTTAGCGAGAGGTGATAAGGGAAAGGGTTGGAATAAGGGAGAGGGAGAGAGAGAGAGAGAGAGAGAGAGAGAGAGAGAGAGAGAGAGAGAGAGAGAGAGAGAGAGAGAGAAGAAGAAGAAGAAGAAGTGAGGGAAAGAGAGAGAGAGGGAGAGAGAGGGGAAGAAAGAGAGAGATAGGAAGAGAAAAAGAATAAGAGGCAGAGCTCGAGAAATGCGAGGAAGAGATATACAGAGAGACATAGATAATAAATGAATGAATAAAAAGAGAGAGAAACTCCGGGGGTGATTAATGGCTATTAGACAGATCCACTTTCCAATGCCCAGATTCTGTCCCTTAAAGAAATACAAAAAACAACAACAACAAAAGAATTAGAGTTTCGAGTCGCATACCCGCTGCCCGTTGCGTTCGTCATTAATCTTACGCTTGTGTGCGGAAATGACTGAAATTTGCTGAAGATTCGTAAGTGTGTGTGTGTGTGTGTGTGTGTGTGTGTGTGTGTATGTGTGTGTGTGTGTGTGTGTGTGTGTGTGTGTGTGTGTGTGTGTGTGTGTGTGTGTTTACTTAGATGCATGATTTTTGCATGTAATAAATGCGTGTACTGTGTATTGCGTTATTTGGGAGCGTCCGTAATCCGATAAGAAAAAAAAAAAATATATATATATATATAGATAGGCATATAAAAAATAAGAAATAGATAAATAAATAAATATCGGACAGATAAAAGGACGGAAAAGAACCAACGCACAAGTAAAGGGCGGCAGACGCATCCCCCGTTTTTCACTTTAAAGAATCGAAGCCTTTTTGGCGGAAAAGATTGTTTTGGCGGGAAAATCCTTTGAGAATCCACCGAGAGAAATAATTCGCTAATGGGAATACTCACGGATTTTCTTTTTTTTTTCTTCTTTTTTTATTTAGAAGCGAGGCGTCGAGAGATCGTCAAAAGGTTAGAAAGCATTTGGAGGCAAGTGGCTTACGAATACCCAGAGAAGTGTATTCGATTGTTCGAAACGAAGGGTTGTGTGTGTGTGTGTGTGTGTGTGTGTGTGTGTGTGGTTTTTGTGTGTGTGGTTTTGTGTTTTGTGTGTGTGGGGTGTGTGTGTGTTGTGTGCTTTTGTGTGGGGTTGATTCTCTCCACTTCTCTCTCTCTCCTTTTCACTCTCTCACTACCTCTCTCTCTATCTCTCTCTCTCTCTCCCCTCTTCTTCCCTTCTTCCTCTCTCTCCCCTTTTCTTTCCCCTTTTGTGGGTGTGGTGTTTGTAAGAGAGATGGAAGGGATTAAAGAAAGAGAGAGACGGAATAAGAGAGAACGTTGCATTCTACAAATTCAAAGATTACTTAAAGGAAATTGTATAAAAAGAGATTTTTTTAAAACCGCCGTTAATTTATGGGAAAGGGGATAAGTGTTTTCTTTTAATTTTTTTCTTTTTGGTTTTTTCTTTTAAATCCTGTTTTTGTTCTTCCTTTTTTCTACTTATGTTCTTCATTTTATTTATTTATCTGTTTATCTATTTTTTTGGTGTATTTTCTTATTTCCTTCTTTACCTGTTTTTCTTATTTATGTATCTTTTTTTTTTCTTCCTTCTATTTTCTTAATATTCTGCATTCGTCTTTTTTTTTATCTCCTTTTCATTTTTTTCGTCTTATTTTTTCCTCTTCTATGATTTACGCTTTTCAACATTTCATTGTTTTCCTTATATATATACATATATATATATATATATATATATATATATATATATATATATATATATATATATATATATATATATATATATATATATATATATGTATGTGTGTGTGTGTGTGTGTGTGTGTGTGTGTGTTTTTTCATTCTCTTTATATTCATATTTTTTCATCCTTTACTTTCTACTGTTTTTTCTTCCTCTTTTTTCTTTCCTTTGTTTTTTTCTTCTTCTCTCCTCCTCTTTCTTCTTCTCTTCTATTTCCTCTTTTTTATATTATTTTATCTTCATTTTCTTTTTTGCTCTTATAATTTTTTTTCACTTTCTTCCCATTCTTCCTTTCCCTCTACTTCTCTTTTTCTCTATTTCTTACTTATCCTATTTGTTTTCTTCAGCTTCTTATTCTTCTTTTCTCTTCGTTTATCTTCATCACTTTCTTCTCTCTCCTTCGTGTAAATATAGAGTGAAAGTTGAATTAAAAGATACAAGGCAGTAAATATCACGGTGAAA
>NC_051426.1:22196693-22199193 GCF_015228065.2 Penaeus monodon
CTTCCTTCAGGTTCCTACAAGTTCATCATACAAGACTCCTGGTAAGTGGGACTCTAACAGCCCTGATGGGTCGTTGGCTCGTTTTGGTAGTTTGTGTGAAGGGTCGTTTGCTGTGAGTGGATTGCTGTGTGGCTGAAGCGGCTTTTTTCGGTCGTATGTGGGTTTGTGCTGTTGCTGAATTAGTCGTTCTTGTGGGTGTCTGTGAGCGTCTTTCCGTGAGAGTCTGCTTCGTGTGTATCAGTCCGTATTTTTAGTCATTCCCCCCCCGTGTTGTCTGAACATGGGGTATTTCACATAATGTATGTGTAGCTTATGTTAGTTCGAAATGTTTATTACCGTTGATATTTTTATTTTGTGTGTGTGTTTATATATTGTAGATTTTATGGTGTGCGTATAAGTTTCGTGTGTGTATGTGTGTTTAAGTTGTGTATGTATATCATATATGCGTATATTCGTTTATGTATACGTGTATTTGGGTGTGTTGGGTGTATTCAGCATGTCTGATTATGCGATGTAAGTTTAGGGAATGTTCCGTGTGTGTGTGTGTGTGTGTGTGTGTGTGTGTGTGTGTGTGTGTATGTGTATGTGTGTGTGTGTGTGTGTGTGTGTGTGTGTGTGTATGTGTGCGTGTGCGTGTGCTTATGTTTATGTGAGTATGCGTGCTTAAGTGTGCGTTTGTATATATGCATATGCATGTACGTGAGTCATGTGCAAACGATAATAGTGTCGTCAAGGATGAAAGTCAGCATCAAGGGAATTCTCAAATTAGCAATAATAACCAGACCAAGATAGCATACGAATAACAAAACAAGGGGATATATTTAAAAGCAGTTACGGCCAAAGGGAGGCCAATTTAACGGGAGATAACATGTTAGATTTATGGGCCGGGCGCCGTTGACGGAGAGACCTTGTGGATGCTGGGACGTGGCACCAGGTAGGAGATGTTGTCTGGTGGGGATGCCAGGTGATAGGAAGTGATAGGAGAGGCCGAGAGTTTTGCTTGTTTATTTAGGTTGTTATGTATGTGTTTGTTGTGGGAGGTTGAGGAGGGTATAGAGATAATTACATTAATAAGTGAGTGAACTGATTAAAAGGTAAACCATGTGGATAGCGATTTGACGAATAAAGAGATGAGTGAATAGATATAAGTTGATAGTTAAATAGATGGATAGGCAGCAAAATGTTTAAGAAATGCTTAAGATGATGATGGTTTAAACAATGAATATAAAGGACAGAAATAATGAAGTTTATGAATATTAAGATCAAGATAAGGCTTAACATAATTAAGATGATATAAAAAGAAAACGAAGAATCTAGAAAACTATTCTAAAAGCAAAGCAAATTGATTAAGAAAAGAGCAAAGAATTATAGAAATTTTATTTATTTATTTATTTATTTATTTATTGCCAATCATGACATGACGGGAATAAAGCATGGAATAAGAGAATGATAAGGAAATAGAAGAAAGATATTTGAGTAGAGATTAGATGCTAAAAAAAAAAAACTTTTAAAGAATAGCAAAAATAGTAGCAGTAGCAGTAATAAAGGAAAAAATCGCAATATTAAGAATCAAATTGAGAGCCAGAGAAAAGTAAGATAGTAGTTGCTAAGATGAAACTAGGTCAGTTATTGCTAAAGAGCGTAAAACAGACACAATAAAGGGGGGACGAAGAGACGAAGATGGTAAAAAAAAAAAAAAAAACAGGATAACGCGAATAAAAGCAGACGCGAGAAAGAAAGGAAACTATGCAAGAAGGAGAATGAAGAGGAAGAAGGAGCAGGAGAAGGAGATGCAGATAGAGATGGAGATGGAAATAGAAATAGAGATAGAGAGGGAGATGAAGATAGGGATAGAGATGGAGAGGGAGATAGAGACGGAGAAGGAGATAGAGATGGGCAAGAAGAAGAAAAGAAGAAGGAGAAGGGGAAGACGGAGGAGGAGGAGAAGAAGAAGAAGAAGAAGTAGGAGGAGAAGGAGAAGGAGAAAGAGGAGGAGAAGAAGAAAAGTAAAAAATAAAAACCAAACACAGGAGATATTAATCGCCTAAAAAAGAATACAGAACAAAGCGAACAAGAGAGAGAGAGAAAAAAAAGAAAAGGCCACAACAAAGAAAAAGGGAAGCAGACACGGAAGATGATAATTACCCATAAAAAAAAGAAACAAAGGAACACACACAAAAAAAATAAGAGATACGAGAAATAATGAGCGAAAGATGGAACTAGGCAAGAGAGAAGGAGAGACAGAAAGAGGACGGGTGGGTGGCAGAGGGAAGCAGTGTTGGAAGAGACAACACCGTCAAGTTAAAGAGGAGGGGACGGAAGGCGGCACGGCGTTCTTCAGGGAGGCTGGAGGGAGGGAGGAGATGGAGGGAGGGAGGGGTTGGAAAGGGAGGAGATGGAGGGGGAGGGAGGGAGGAGGTGGAGGGGGGGGGAGGGAGGGGAAAGGGTTGGAGATGAAGAGGTTGGAGAGGGAGGGAGGGAAGCTGGAAGGGAGGAGGGG
>NC_051426.1:22204193-22209193 GCF_015228065.2 Penaeus monodon
AAAGTGATGCAAGTGATGAGTTTTTTTTGATGTGATGATGATGAACGAAGTCTCGCGCGGCGTAACATCGGCTATTGATCTTGACGCTGTAATGTGGCAGGTAACGAGGTGTTGAAAGCGCCGCCCCTGTCACGCGCTCGAGGGGGTGGATGGGGGGGTATGTAGGGGCAGGGGTGGAGGGACTGGGGATGGATGGGGGACGGAGGGGGAGGGAGGGAAGGGGGGGAAGGAAAGACGGGGGGAGGGAGGGGAGAAGGAAGGAGGGAGGGGAGAAAGAAGGAGGGAGGGAGGGGTAAGGGTAGAAGGACGGAGGTAGGGAGGGAGAGTTAAGGACGGGGGGATGGAGGGGGGAGGGAAAGACGGAGGAAGGTGGGAGGGCGTTTGGGTGTAGAAAAAGGAGGGAGGGATAGAGGGTGGAGGGAAAAGGCGGGAGGGATGGAGGGACGGAGGAAAGTGCGAGAGGTCTGGAGAAAAAAAGGAAGGAAATATAGGTTTTGGAGGGAAAAGACGGGAGGGAGGGAGGGAAGCACGGAGGGAGGGAGGTGGGATGGCAGTTGGGAGAGGGAAAAAGGAGGGAAGGTTAGGTGTGGTGGAGGGAAAAGGCAGGAGTGGGGGGGGGGGAAGAGAGAGGGGTAAAGGAGGGAGGAAAGAATGAGGGAGGAATTAAAGTTTTTTTTAGAGTGGATAGTTTTAACGGGGGGGGGGTGAAGAAGGGCAAAGATGGATAGAAGCAAGACGTTAATGAGGAAGAAAAATGGGAGTTTCAAGAAAGAGGAGGGAGGGAAGGGGGGAGGGAAGGGGGGAGGGAGGGAATGAGAGAAGGTGGGAATGAGAGGAGGGAGGGAGGGAGGGAGTGAGAGAAGGGGGAAGGGAGGGGGGGAGGGAATGAGAGAACGGGGGAGGGAGGGAATAGGAGGAGGGAGGGAGGGAGGGAATGAGAGGAGGAGGGAGGGGTAGAGGGAGGGAATGAGAGAAGGTAGGAAGGAAGGTATGAAAAGGGGGAGGAAGGGAACTAAGAGAAGGAGGAAAGAGACGACTAGGAAGAGAAAGGGAATTAATGAAACGAAGAAGGAGAAGATGGAACGAAGAGGAGAGGCAGGTGACAAGAGAAGATGCTGCAAAGGGGAGGGGGGAGGGGGGGAGGAAGCACGGGAGAAAATGACAGTTTGTAAGAGAAAGAGGGAAGAAAGGAGGGGGAAGGAGGGAGGAAGGAAAGACATTTCAAGAGATGGAGGGAGGAAGGGAGGGAAGGAGAGGGAGGAAGGGAGGGAGGGAGGAAAGAAGTATCTTGAGATGGAGAGAGGAAGGGAGGGAAGGGGAGGGAGGGAGGAAGGAAAGAAGTATAAAGAGATGGAAGGAGGAAGGAGGGAGAGGGCAGGGGAGGGTAGCGTGGGGAGGGATGGAAGGAAGGAGAGATGGAGGAGGAAGGGAAATATAAGAAAGAGGGAGGAGCGCAGAAAGAAGGAGGAAGGAAAAGGGAAGAGAGAGGGAGGGAGGGAAACGCAGAAAGAGGGAGGGAGGGAAACGTAGAAAGAGGAAGGGCAGGAAACGCAGAAAGAGGGAGGGAAGGAAACGCAGAAAGAGGGAGGGAGGGAAACGCAGAAAGAGGGAGGGAGGGAAGCGCAGAAAGAGGGAGGGCAGGAAACGTAGAAAGAGGAAGGGAAGGAAACGCAGAAAGAGAGAGGGAGGGAAACGCAGAAAGAGGGAGGGCAGGAAACGCAGAAAGAGGGAGGGAAGGAAACGCAGAAAGAGGGAGGGAGGGAAACGCAGAAAGAGGGAGGGAGGGAAACGCAGAAAGAGGAAGGGAAGGAAACGCAGAAAGAGGGAGGGAGGGTAACGCAGAAAGAGAGAGGGAGGGAAACGCAGAAAGAGAGAGGGAGGGAAACGCAGAAAGAGAGAGGGAGGGAAACGCAGAAAGAGGGAGGGAGGGAAACGCAGAAAGAGGGAGGGAGGGAAACGCAGAAAGAGGGAGGGCAGGAAACGCAGAAAGAGAGAGGGAGGGAAGCGCAGAAAGAGGGAGGGGGAAACGCAGAAAGAGGAAGGGAGGGAAACGCAGAAAGAGGAAGGGAGGGAAACGCAGAAAGAGGGAGGGAGGGAAACGCAGAAAGAGGGAGGGAGGGAAACGCAGAAAGAGGAAGAGAAGGAACACAAAGGAGGAAGGAAGGACCTTACAATCCCCTTGAGTATCTCCTAACGTAACCTGACCTTCCAGTGACCTTCCAGTGACCTTCCAGTGACCCGCCTCCAACCTACCTGACCTGACCTGCATACCTGCGCTAAAACACCCTATTCGATAGCGTTCTCAGAAACAAACAAACAAACAAAAAATAAATAAATAGAAAAAAATATCCACCGTTCATCCAGTTGCAAATGTTGATACGACTGTTGACTGCGTTGCAATGGATCACGTGATCAGTTACTGCCACGGAAGTAATATGTTCAACTACAATGAATTACGCGATAATCCGTTGCAAATTCGTTGCAGATCAATTTTACATGTTCGTTTTAGTCACTCGTCTGAGTAAATACGTCGCGTTGGTATAGTAAAACGGGAGATCCAAATGGTCACCGAATAAAAGGAATTAAATGTAACCGATAAAGCGGAGAGAAATGGAGAAATGCGATAAAAATTCGAATAGTGAGAAGAGAGCAAGGCGAGAAAAAAATATTAAAAGTAGAAAGATGAGTTTTTTTTTAAAGACAACCAGTAAATCCATGGAACCAAAAAAATCGGTCTGTACAAACAACAATAAAGAAAGAAATAACATAATATCAAGATAATAGATGACCAAATGAAATAGATATAGCTCCCCCGATTTCACTTGAAATCTGAAGAAAAAAAAAATATATATTAAAGTAATATTTGTTTCTTCAAAAGCAGAAGGGAAAGAGAGAGCTGGTATAAGCACTAATTAGCATAATTTTGGATAATCATTTGTGCTATAATTATCTCTCTTGTTCAGGTGTAAATTTTATTATTGGTTTGGTGACTTTTGTTGCATTTTTATTATTTGAAGAACATCCTCATACTTATCCTCATCGTCACCATCGTCACTGTCATCACTATCACCATCACCATTTTCTCCACCTTCACCTTCTTCTTTAAATTTATTCTGTTTTTATCTTTTTTCCTCATCTTCACCTTCTCCATCTTTATCTTCACCTTCACCCTCACCACCACCCTCACCCTCACCCTCACCACCACCGGCACCACAATCACCACCATCACCATCACTTTCTCATGGTTATAATCATCTTTACTTTAATCCTCGTTCTTATTACCACAACCATGTGTTATTATATTACCAATATATAACTGATTGTTATGATTATGATGGTAAATTCCTTATATATAATCAAATTCGCCTTTAACATTCTTCATAATTTTGAAAACTACGGATTCTAATGAATTTCACGACACATTTACGGTAAAAAAAAATCAAGAAAAGAAAAAGATGACAAAATATTATTTTAGAAAACGTTAAAATTCGTGTACTCGTGTGTAGCCAATTGCCCAATACCCACTCCTATCCTCACCTTTTAATATTTTATTTACCTTTCCGTCAATAATATTAAAACGGTTAAAAATAAAGATAAATTTCACTATGTCCACAGTTGAATAAACGTGCAGTAATAGCCAATCTACCTTGAACACTGTATTAAACGGAAAATAACCGTATTGAATAAGTTTTCCTTTTTATAACAAATATATCATGTATCTTGTCCCACCCAAGAGTATGTCTCGTGATAATAATCAATTTTATGCCTAAGTAACTATAGCTGATAGTAGTAAAATGACTCTGTGCTGACACAATAAGTCATTGACAGTACCGCTTACCCCAAGAGGTCAGCAACACCGGACTTGTCTGACACGCTTATAACTGTCCTGTTGACCTTTTCTTAGGCATTTTTGGTGGTCATTTAGGTACCATGGCTCTGACCTTAGGTGCCCCCGTGGCCCTGTAAGTGCCATGGTGACTTCTAGGTGTTCTGTTAGATTCCCTAGCGACCTGTAAGTGTCCCTACCCATGGTTAATTATAAATCAAGGTGAGCTTGTGTGTGTTCAGGTGGCATTTATAACGTGTCTCCTTTTATCCTGTAGGTTCCTTAGGTGACATTATAGGAGATCCTACAGTCCTTATAGGTTACAAGCATTTAACTTGCCAAAAGTAGTTTTGGGAGCCAGCAAAAAGAATAGATTTTATTGCCTTGTTCATCATTAGAATGTTTAGAATAACGGTTTCTTGGCAGCGCACATGAGAATAGAAGCAATGCTATTTTTTCAGTAATCGCACATGCATATATAAGAAAAGAAACTGCAGATGTGTACATACATACATACATATATACATATATATATATATATATATATATATATATATATATATATATATATATATATATATATATATATATATATATGCATGTGTGTGTGTGTGTATGTGTGTGTGCGTGTGCGTGTCTGTGTTTATGTGTGTATATATATATATATATATATATATATATATATATATATATATATATGTATATATATATATATATATATATATATATATATATATATATATATATATATATATATATATATATATATACCTTCACACACACACACACACACACACACACACACACACACACACACACACACACACACACACACATATATATATATATATATATATATATATATATATATATATATATATATATATATATATATATATATATATATATATATATACGTGCATATCCATATGTGTACGGGTGTGGCTGGTGGTGTATTTCTGCTGTATATTCACACATGTATATAGATATCTATGTACATAATCACATATGTATAGATAGACAGATAGAGAGACAAGGATAGATACGCAGATAGATAGTTCTAAATTTCATAATTTTGTGATTACATTACGTGCACTCTCCAGCAAGGGAACTAAATGCCAGGCGTATATTAACGGTCTCTGTTTTCTCTTGTTTCCCTCTCTTTCCCTCTTCT
>NC_051426.1:22224193-22226693 GCF_015228065.2 Penaeus monodon
TGCAATAATGACACGTCGCACAATACAGCCGCAGCACACAACACGCAGCGCAGCAAATCCCACACTCCCGCCAGTTCCAAGCCCCTTTTACGACGTCGAACCCCACTGCAGTCACACTCATAATCACATAGCAAGATAGCAGATGACCACGTCGCTACCCCAGCCCCAGACGCTGCTTGAAACATGCACAAGCACACACACAACCCCCCTCCCTCCTAACAGTCCACCCCTCCCCTTACCCCCGTCACAGCTGATGCTTCATGGCCCCCAACAATACTCCTTGTCAAAAGAGTATATCATCAGCTTTAAAGAACGGAGCCTCACTCACACCTCATCTCCATCCCCCTAGCCTTTTCCGCTTACATTTCACATCGGCATCTTGTTTGATGCTGTGAATTTTAAAAACAATAGGCTTACTCTTCCCAGGCATATGGTCATACATTTAGCCTCGTCCTGTAGCTCTCTTTTTTCCGTATTCATCTCCCTCTCTCTCTCTCTCTCTCTCTCTCTCTCTCTCTCTCTCTCTCTCTCTCTCTCTCTCTCTCTCTCTCTCTCTCTCTCTCTCTCTCTGTTATCAAATCATATCTATCCATCTACCCCTGTCTATCAATCTATCTGTCTGTCCATATATACTTACATATAATTATAATTTGTATTTTATGCTTAACTATCAACCGTTTTATCTATCTACTCTGTTCAACGTTCCATCAATTTTGTATTTAGCGTGTTTGGTTTATGGTTTACCAGAATTGATATAAACCATAATTTTATTTTCCCCTTACAGTTAGGGATTTCCTCAGACATTTCTCTCGTAAATACATATCCCTATATTTAGTGCAAATATGTCTTTTTATTACAATTATAGACATACACAAATTTAATGAGCTCTCTGAATAAATGTTCCATTTTGCACACTTATTCAGTACACTTCATTTGTACAGAGACCCATACACTCATATCCCCAATTCCAGCTGATAGTTTCCAGTCACCACAACACACATGTACACAATTATTTATTTTTTTCTCACTGCTCCATTCACATGCCACAAGAAATACGACAAGACTACCATTCCACGCCACCATTCAGGCCAGCTAGTATGATCTCGAGGTTACACACGTGGTTATGGAAAAGCCAAGAATTTTCCCCTGGGCAGTGCCTTCCTATTATTCAAAGGCCCCTCTTATTTTACTCATGGGCAGCTTATCTTTGGACAGTCAAGCCAATTTTGATAAGGACTGGATCCAGTTATCACAATTCCATTATATTTCCTGCATTTCAAAAGAGAGAAAAAAGTAGTTGCGTGTAAAGCTAGCAATGCCCATTTTATACCCATGAGTAGAATTCCCACACTATTTGAGCCCCTAGAAGGAAGTTTTGACTAGCGCGCATTTTTTCCTTCCCTACATTGGGATTTAGATCTAGTTCTAGAGTCTAGTTGATGTTCACTGTATTGTTTACTTTTTGTTGGGCATAGACCTACTTCGTGTCTATTGCTATCTCTGCGTTACATTAAGAAGCCCATCATATCACTGGGAAAGACTGAATCCAGTCTTTTGTATGTATTTTATGACAGAAACCCCTCATACAGGAATTCGACTATGACATATTTCCTATTCTATTGGTATGTGTGTATGCTACTTTGGCCGATATCGAATGCTCTTTAAAAAGTTTTGAATTCTATTGGTGTTCAGTGTTTCCTTCCTGTAAGGATAGAGAAGACGACCGAGTTCTGGAAGGTAGGGGTGCAGCGCGTCGTTTGTGTCGTTTCTCGTTCCACCTTTTTTTCAATTGTTCATAATCACCATGATGTACAGTTTTTACGTCAGTTGTGAAAGCTCTCCTGTTTTGAAAAGATGTGATTTGATGTCACGGAACAGTCTTCTTAGGGCATTATACAATGGTCTTGCGAAACAGAATTTGATGAAAATAACCAATTTGTTATCCTTTCGCAATTAAAGTAATTGGCTTTCTATACAGATAATTTAGCAAGAACATTATATTGATGCTTGTTGATTTGATGTTGATATCTTGATGCTCCGGATGATTTCTTCATAAATGACTGATATTATATTCTGGTATTAAAATTGATATACATAAATATATATATATATGCATTGTAACTCTCCAACAGCAGCTGATACAAGGGGCAGGGAAAGAATTACTTAACTATTGACTTGTTTTTAAATTGCAGATTGTGAATTAGGTAAGTGAAACAAAACAGTCACACCCAGTTACCCGTCAGCCACTGACTTCATTTCCTACAGAGACCAAAGAGAAATTAAATGCCAGACCACAGAACCCTCAGTGTATACCCCCCTCCCCCACCCCCATCGGTCTCGGAAGTTATCAAATGAACGAATTTTTTTGAGCAAGGTGTGAGCTTTCCCTTAAGGAATGGATGTGTGTGCACATATATACATGTATGCATGCATATATATATGAATGTCTTTATTCATTCGTATAGGGGTGAATGGACAAAGAAAGAAAGATGAAGAAAAA
>NC_051426.1:22229193-22231693 GCF_015228065.2 Penaeus monodon
TTTTAGTACTTCTTGTTTATATTGATAAGGATATTGTCATATATACAACTAAATTGTGAAACTAAAATTGTGTCTTTGTCGTCAGATATGGTATTCACACACACACACACACACACACACACACACACACACACACACACACACACACACACACACACACACACACACACACACATATACATACATACAAGCATACATGAAGAGATACTCATTGCCAAAAGCCTTATTTTGTAATGTACTTTAAAGGCATATATATATATATATATATATATATATATATATATATATATATATATATATACATATACATATATACATATATATATATATATATATATATATATATATATATATATATATATATATATATATATATATGTCAGTTTGTCTTGATGTATGTCCTTGATTTTTTTTCCTTTTTTTTTTCTTTTTTGCCCAACCTCCCATTTACCCATCCATCCAACCTACACATGACAGTTATACCACATACTTTAGTATATACAACAGATAATAGAGTAAATAGTAATGATTTTTACAAACCTGAAAATATTGTAACGACCGATTTTCGGTTGCCGACCTTTTTTTGTCTGGAAGAAAGACTGCTCCAAAGACTTGAATTACAGAAAAGGAATGATTTTTTTCTGAATTATAAATACGTTTTTTCCCATTTTTTTGGTTAATGGTTCATATCTGTGGATTCTGCTGCATGGTTATTGTCCTCTTCATTTTTTTTATTTGTTCTCTCTCTCTAACTCTCTCTTGCATATTTCAAATGACCTGCCTCTTCAAAAGATGATCACTCCTCCATGTGACATTATAAGCTTGTAGAATGATGACCGTACAAGTGTTCCATGTGCAAACTGTCAGCAGCTCTGGATACAAGTTTACTTCACTATTTGGTTATCATATGATTTTTTTTCCCACTTGTATTCATTGATAAAGTCCTAAAACCGTAGCTGTCCCTTTGTGGTAATGACTGTTATTTACTCCCTGTATGTCCTGCATTGTGTTAATGTTCAAGGTTGTGTCCATTTTTTTGTTTAATTTTCAAGCCATTAATTATACAATAGTATATTGTAATGAGGTTATTGATAAGAGTTTCCATATAAATGTCTGATATATGAGAATGTGTTATTGTAAACTGATAATCAGATAGTGAAATAGTCAAGCAATGTCTAGTTTTTAATTTCTATTTAGTGTCTAATAAGAGCTTTTATAATTGTTTACCTAAATAATATGATAAACAGCATATGCTGCATTGCTTAATGAACATTTTTTTTTTCTTTTAGATTATAATTAAGTATATTTTGCTATTCAATATTCACCATATTTCTATAACAAAAAAGTCATTAGTTGAATACATACTGGTACAGGTAATCTTACAGATCAGATATAAAAGATATGTCATTGATAATGTTCTTCCCATTTCTTTAAATGGGACATGGAGCATGTTAGCCAAAAAGTGTATAATTTTAATGTGCTAGGGTTAATTGGTTACAGAGTTCATCTCATGATTCTGAAATCTCGGTAAACTTGTATATTGTAAATGATATCTCTTGCTTTGAATAGTAATCCTTTCATCATTAGATTAAAAAAAACAATTTGTACTTTTCCTTATTTTTATATTACAACATTGTAAATTTCTAGTGTCAAAGACAATTTGGTAAACATAATTTTTGCTACTTATACTAAAAAAATACATTTTACCTACACTATAAAGTTAACTTTTTTTTTATTGGCCTTACATTCTTAAATGTTAGGATATTTGAATATGGAAAGAAAATCTAGTTGTACTCGAATAATGACTATCCCATTGATAAGATGAAGAATTTAAGGTCAAATTCATATCAATTTATTTTAGCTGCAGCATTGAATTCAATGTTTCAAGAGAAAAACAGTAATTGCTCAGTACTGTATTGTAAACTGGACAAATTTTGATACCAGTAGTAGATCCTATGTTTGGAAAGAGGCTGACTAAGCTGATAATTGCAGACATGCGACTTTCCCCGGAAGTCTACAACCAACTGAGGGTGCTACAAAAGAAAGCCAAAGAGCTACGGACTGACGTTAGGAATCTCAGAAGGACTTCCCAAGCTAACGCCATAACTATGAAGGAAATTCTTCGAGAGACAGTCACAAAGATAACGTGAGTTTCCCTAGTTGCTCCCCCAAAGTCCTGTATTTCATGGTCTTCTAACTCTTTTTTTGCTACTGCACAGCTTACAATAACTATCATCTGTAATTTGTGCACCAGTTTCTTCCCACCCCTTTACCATATTAAAGGTGCCCACAAGAGTCCTGAAGATAGTCTCCCACGCTGTCTCCTCCCAACACTTTGGATTGACTTGATTCTAATGAAGAGCCCCTAGTCACCACTGGTCATGACTACATACCCCTTGCTAAAAAGGATATTGCAGCCATATCCCTTGCAACCCACCATTGGCCTATGAGATCCCCAACTAGGGATGAAAGTTAACTGGGCAAGGAACCTCTCACTATG
>NC_051426.1:22236693-22239193 GCF_015228065.2 Penaeus monodon
TGAAATTAAACCATCATCAATTTTTGTCAAAGTGAAAAAGAAACAAGTGATTGAGTGAGTGAGTGTGAAAGGGAGAGTGATAGTATATGTTTATGTCAGTGTGTTTATGTAGATGTTTATATAGACAGATAAATATGAGTGTATTATAGTTTATGGGTGAAGCAGATTTCCATACACTAGTAAATAACACAGACTTTATCATAAAAAAAAAAATTGTATCAAGGTGAAGGTTTTTATTATACTTCTATCTTAAATGTGCTTCTTATTATTCTTAAAACAATATTTAATCATTTTTGCTGATAGAGGATTGAGTCAGAACA
The DNA here is from genome assembly GCF_015228065.2 of Penaeus monodon. Lineage (NCBI taxonomy): Eukaryota > Metazoa > Arthropoda > Malacostraca > Decapoda > Penaeidae > Penaeus > Penaeus monodon. Next base: position 22,237,014 of record NC_051426.1, read on the forward strand.
TCTAATTAGCTGATTATTCTTATAGCTCACAATACATGAATTTATGTCAAATTAATTTTCACGCCAGAAAGCATAACTGGGTTTTAGATATATCTGAAAATGTGTTTGAAATGGTGAGGAATTAAAACTAGCTAACATTAGTAAAATAGAGTAAAGAAGAGTTGAATGCTTTCTTCATTTGTTATTGTTAAATAAGTAAACCTCATGAGTTTAGACTGTCCTTTATATCCATCCCATGTGTGTAGTGACAACATGTGGATCCATAGGGTTTTAATCAGTGGAAGTATTTATGAATTAGCTAGTGATAGTGGCTTTGCAGTCACATTTGAATCATTTTTGGGTTAGTGGCAATGATATTAGTATTAGCTATAGATTTGACCTCAGCCAGTCCCAGGCTCTGAGGGATTACACCCATTGTAAAGTAAAGCATGTGTGTATCAAAATACGCATGGATTCTCATGATTACATTTGCTTTCAGTAGTTGTAAAGGGTGCATTTAGATCTATAGTGGCAAATAATATTCATTAACTTATGGATATTTGAATAATGCTATTTATGGGGATAACATAGATATTTTCAAACATAGAATAAATGTAGATATGTAAAGGTAGTAAAGGTAGTAAATTCCATATATATATATATATATATATATATATATATATATATATATATATATATATATATATATATATATATATATATAAGTTGGAAAATGATTAAAGAGATGTCATAAGATCAGCAAGTCTGTACTTATTTCCATTAATGAATTTTATCTTAAAAATTTAAATGAGCTCTGCATTTTTGCAAAGTGGTAATGATGTTGCCTTATCTGCATAATGAATAAGGGTATTTTAGATAATTTATTACAGTTTTCAAAGACACTCATTCTCATGTATACACATGTGTAAACTTTGTAGGCTTTGGCCTGTTATCAGATTATTGTACATGGGTCTGGACTACAATGGTTATAAGGTTACAGTACAGTGAATAGTGTTAAGGGATATTTTTCACATTTGTGTTTCTTATTTGTTAGGGATCTCTGCCTGATTTCCTTTACAGACTGATTACTGTATCTTGCAGATTGAACTCATAGGAAAAAAGAAGAGCAATCAGAAACAGTTTCTGACCAAAAGATGATAAGTCTCTTCATTGTGTTTGATGGAAGGAGCCCATCTTGGCTATCTGCCACCTCAGTCTTATTCTCATACATGCAGTAATGCATAAACTGTAGAAGAGAAAGTCCCAAAGAATAGCCATTAGTAGTCATTGTAGACTTATTAACCCTTCCATGGTGGGCTTTAGATTATTAAAGAATTGGCAGGATATGCAAACCTCTGTGTGGTTTTGCTATGGTAAAAAAAGGATCAGGATTACACTGAGAGAGAAAAATGGGGAGTGAAAAAAATAAATATTGATGTATGCTAGATGTTGAAACAATTAAGAAAGAGTGAACACACAGAATGACCTGTAGATCTGCAGGTGCATGCATAGAAAAAGAAGGAAATATGGTTATAGATTGCATTTATTGGGGGCTGACACTCCTTTTCACTAGGACAAACAGCTTAGACAACAATGTGTAGGTGATGAATTGACCAGGAAAGGCATATTAGCAAAAGATGGGAGAGCATATGAGTAAGTTCTCAAGACAAAGTATGAATGAAATAAAGATGTTCATCTCTAACTCACTGTATATCAGTAGCAAAGGCTACTGTTTTATTAATCTGCATTGCTTTGATGGAAGTACATATATTTTTGTATAATTATCTGCTTTAGAAACACAAAAATGTGTAAGCACATGTACACACACATGCTTAAGGGCTTGTATGCACACACACAATGATACATATGTATATGTACACACACACACACACACACACACACACACACACACACACACACACACACACACACACACACACACACACACACACAAAAGCATTTAGTAACAATGTAATATAGCCTTTTTTTTCACTCTTTACCTCCTTTACCCAGACTCCACCAATTCTACCTCATTTTTATATGTCTCATCATGAACATTCATAACAGCAGCAGCAATGTATATGGAATTATCTATCAGGACTGATGCATTCAACCAGTGGCCTTGTTTGTGATTTTCTTTATATTTGTTTCATACTAAAAAGTCATGATATATAACACAAAATGATCTTGTGTTCAATTTT
>NC_051426.1:22266693-22271693 GCF_015228065.2 Penaeus monodon
CAGTCATCGAGCTCACGGCATTTTGATGAGTCATCATGACTTTTTATATGGAGACATGACTGATACAGTGAATCTTATCTTTATGCTTGCCATTAGTATAAATAGGCGTAGGTCATAATATCAGTTGACACTCTTTGATTCCGACACCCCTCTGTTCTGCTCATGATAGAAGGGATCATCTGTCATCAGCTTCCAACAACTTAGTTTAGTAAATGTTACATGTTTCTCCCTCTCCCTCACTTTCTCTGTGTATCTAACTATTTATCTCTCCCTCTCCCCCTTCCCAAAATATCTATTGCATCACTCTCACAAACTCTCTCTCTCTCTCTCTCTCTCTCTCTCTCTCTCTCTCTCTCTCTCTCTCTCTCTCCCCTCTCTCTCTCTCTATCTCTCTCTCCTCTCTTTTCTCTCTTATCTCCTCTCTCTCTCTCTCTCTCTCTCTCTTTTCTCTCTCGTCTTCTCTCTCTGTCTTTCTCTCTCTCTCCCTGTCTTTCCCTCTCTCTCTCTGTCTTTCCCTCTCCCCCTTCCCAAAATATCTATTGCATCACTCTCACAAACTCTCTCTTTCTCTCTCTCTCTCTCTCTCTCTCTCTCTCTCTCTCTCTCTCTCTTGCAAATTCTCTGCTAAATATTATTTGGCACACACACACACACACACACACACACACACACACACACACACACACACACACACACACACACACACACTCTCTCTCTCTCTCTCTCTCTCTCTCCTCTCTCTCTCTCTCTCTCTCTCTCTCTCTCTCTCTCAAACTCTCAAACTCTCAATCATGCTCACATACTCACTCACACACACACACCAATGCACACACACACACACACACACACACACACACACACACACACACACACACACACACACACACACACACACACACACACACACACACACACACACACACACACACACACACACACACACACACACACACACGAACCCCACCACACACGAACACACACACACCCCACACACACACACACACACACACACACACACACACACACACACAACACACACACACACACACACACACACACACACACACACACACACACACACACACACACACACACACACACACACACACACACGAACACACACAACACACGAACACACACACACACGAACACACACACACACACACACACACACACACACACACACACACACACACACACACACACACACACACACACACACACACACACACAAAAGCATTGGTATGCTTTTATGTGTGTTTGCATTTGCACCTTATAATAATAAACTTGAATGTGTTGATTTCCAAAGCACTTTAGTTTGAATGTATAGGGACACATGCTACAATATCACATCCTACTTTATAAATATTGCCAATATCATAAACTTTAAGAGCATAGTAAGGTTGTTGGTATTCTGCTGGTGGACAGGTTATTTTTTTTCTTCTTCTTTTTTATATGTATAACTTCTTGAAACGAGGAGGTGATTTCTTTCACAGATTTTCAAACCTGTGTACTGCCTATGTGTAGGTTAAACATGTACAACTTTCTGTTTTTTTTTGTGATATAGATGTTTGTATTTTGGTAATTGATTTTTGTTTTCTGTTTTATGGAGAGAAAAGTTGATATTTACCATGATTTAAGTTCTGAACATGAATGAACATAACCACCAGTGCAAAGGTTCTGCATAATATATATTGGCCCATTGCTCGATGATTGTCTCACCCAGAGCACGCCAGTACCATTTACAGCTTGAATACACCCACATCTCAACAGTCTTGTCACCTATAGCACGCCTCTTTCACCCTCGAAACATGCTCGCACCTCTCTTACCCATCTGCTGCATGCTTACACTTCTTTCATATAGCACACACACATACACACACACACACATTCCTCTGCCTTGGCATGTCTATCTCTGTAAGTCATGCATATATCAATCTAATATATAATGAATCCACTCTTAAGTCATCAAAGACAGGCAACACAAATAGCACATTAAGAACCCTTTCAAAGCATCACTTATGGCACACCCAGTCAATCATATACAAGATGGCCATGCCATCTACACATTCCTGCTACTCATAGCATGTCTGTGATTATTTCAACTATGGTACACAAATTTTACGAAACTGCACTTTTCATTCATTGCACATAAACAGTGATATAGGCTAGTGAAGTTGGATGGTGGGTATGTTCCCCCATAAAATTTGTAAATTAATAGTTGATAAATTGATAAATCACCAGTGACTTTTATAAGTGATCAGTAAAACACAAAGGTAAATCTTCAATTATGCAAGATAGAAGATATAAAAGAAGTGTCTCAGACCTTCTCTTTGAAACTTCTGGAAGCCTAACCATTTTCCAGGTGTCCTGTGTCTTCTTAAAACCCTGGCTATGTCCCTGCACTCACATATGTATTAAGTAAAACCCACATGACGTTCTCATCAGTATTAGTACCATGTCACTCTTCACTTCTTTTTAAACGATCACAGAAATGAAAATACATCTGTGCAATTTTGTTATTACATGTACAGATTCCCATTGACATGTTTTGCTGAGAGAATAAAGTACTCATGCAAATTGTATATTGTCAAGCAACAATTAAAATAACTCAAAGCCATTGATATGTAATGTTTGTCAAAAAGATAAAGTCAATGTAGACGAAGTCTAAGTTTCTTCAAATTAAAAGAAAAAAAATATATATATACTGATAGTTCACACAGAACTTGTAGACCAAGTCCAAGTGTTTGAAAATTAAAAGAAAAAAAATATATATATTCTGGCATTTCTAACAGAACTTATACTCATTCATTCCTCCTTATTCATGAGACTACATACTCTAGTTCCCCAGTCCCTTTGTCCTTAGCTCCTAATTGAACCTAATCTAACCAAACCTAAGGTAGCATAACCTAATTTGACCTAACCTAGCCTGAGTTGATGGAACATGAGATCCCATAACCTACCCTGTCTTAAACTGGGGAACATGAAATGCCAACCTTCTCACAATGCCTTTCCTTCTCTTCAGTGATCACATCTTCACATCATCACTTCCTCTCTCCATTCTAGTAACATCTTCATATATAGAAATCACAGTCAGCAAACCCTTCTTCCCCTTTGTTACAATTCCCTTACATTCAGATCCCAGTGCATGTAATCAGTCTCTTTCAGTGAAGAGTTCCCTCCACAGTCCCGACAATAGTCCCCTCACTTGGGTAAATTACATGAATGCATGTTTCTGTTTACATTTACTTCTCTTAGGGTATGAGCATGGAATGCAAAGTCATTACGCACTACAAATTTTAAGCAAATAGATATGCAGCAAGTCTGCAAACTATTTTTCCTATTTTTAGTATTATTATAGTGTTAATTATTATTCAGTTTCCTTATTACTTTTTATCCTTTAACCTGTGTTTCCTTCTTGTAATTACTATACATTTAACCTGTTTTTAGAACTGCATTTTTACCCTTCCTTTTTATACTTTTCCTTATCAGATATGTCTTAGAGGTAGGATCCCTGCAAATTATATCACCAGTTTTTAAAAGGTTTTCATATAATAGTATGATAGCATAGACTGTAAAATTATGTAGTTCTTCCTAGTTCTAGGAATATCTATTCTTAAGGTCTAATTGTATCATGTGGTATACCCAGATGGAAGAATGATCCATCTTTAAATGCACGCATTAGTACAGTAAGGTATAGAAAAGAGTAATAGAAAGATTACTTATCAGAATTTAGTTTGAGGTGTATATATGTTATAAGGTGTTTATTCATGAATAGCTTGTCTTTTGGGATAATTTATCTCATAGTAAAGTGCCATGGTATATTAAAGGTATGAAGATATAGCTTCCTTTGTCACACAGGAAGATATACCATATATATTCAGTGTGTTAATTTTTCCAGGACAGAGTACTGGCAATTTGTGTTTTTGTAAGGTGTCAAAACATCTGCTGTAAAAATTTAAGTGTAGTATAAGGTGAAAGTGTGACCAGATATTCTCGTTACATTTTGTACTTTTTATCATACCAAAAGGGCTGATCTTCTCAAATTTATAACCACGACAGTAGTGAGCATCTTAGCAGAGTTATGCATTGCAAAACAGTGATTAGGTACTCTGCAAAATCTGAGATTGGTGACGGAAGATACACACATTGAGATTAGTAATTCTTTTACTGAAGAAACTGTACCACCAATAATACTATTGGTAATCTGGAAATTTTATGAAAATGAATTCAATTTTATTATAATTAAAATATTGTCATCAATAATATGATAAACATAATGATTTTAAAAGTAATTAACAAAATATTAATGATGATAATAATAATTATGCTATTAATTATTACTAGTAGTAATAATATGTATATTTTTATTATAATTATTATTATTTTTATTGTCATTATTGTCATCATTATTGTTGTTATTATTATTATCATTGGTATTATCATTGTTATTATTATTATTGGTATTATTATCTGTTATTATTATGATTATTATTACTATTATTATTATTATTATTATTATTATTATTATTATTATTATTATTATTATTATTATTATTATTATTATTATTATTATTATTATTATTATTATTATTATTATTGTTATTATTACTATCCTCATCATAATTATTATCATTATTATTATTATCATTATTATTATTATTATTATTACTGTTCTCATTATTATTGTTGTTATAATCATCATTAATAAAACCATCTAGTTCAATACAACCATTTAAAGGCAAAAATGGTATCAGTTAGTATTATTTTATTATTTTCAATATTATTTTATGATTATGATTCTTGTGATTATTACTTTTTAATCTTCATATCATCATTATTTTTACTTTTGGTATTGATAGGCCTTGTTATTGTTATTATTTTTTTTCTTATTTTATTATTATTATTATTATTATTATTATTATTATTATTATTATTATTATTGTCATCATAATTTCTACTATTGTTATTATTATTTCTTTCATCATCATTAATATGAC
>NC_051426.1:22286693-22304193 GCF_015228065.2 Penaeus monodon
CTGCTGCCCCGACCAGCCTCACTGTCACTTCCGCCCTTAGCACTACTAATACGGGCGTCAGGCGGCTGCCGTCCTTCCCCAGTTCTGACTCCCAGTCGTCCCCAGTCAAGACCCCAGCCTCAGTATTTCCTGGGGTGTCCAGCACACTCCCCAGGGCAGCAGGCAGCAGCAGCCAGGCGCCCCTGCCACCCCCGCGTGATGAACACCGCCTTAGTGTGGCCTCCAATGCTTCAGCAGGATCTGGCCGATCATCTCCAAGGGGCAGCATTAGTGGAGAGCCACACCGTTTGCCTCCCCCGCCTCCCCCCCGGACCTCGTCTAAATCCCCCATGCTGTCCCCTTCCTCGCCCATGAGTCCAGCCCCGAGGTCAGCCTCGGTTCCCCCAGGTGGGGTTGTGGCGACAGTGGTGGGCGGTGTGTTACGGAACTCTGAGGGTCGCGAGTTGTATGGTCCGGTGCTGCGGCAACGGCCACCCCTTGGACGAGGCTCGTTTAGCGAAGATTCAACAGCCTCGTCAGCCTCCACCAACAGTTCGACGAGTAGCGCAAAGGCTGGGCAGCTGTCCTCCAACAGCAGCAGTACCGAGAGTGTCAACTCTCAGGAAGGAGCTGGGCATCGCCAGCAAAATACTAGCAATGTGCCACCAACACCACCTCCAAAACAGAGGCAGGAAAATTTAGAAGCAAGGCATATGGAGTTACTTAGGCGTCAGAAGCAGTTGCAAGAGCAATATCAACGCCTTCAGGCACTCCAGCGTTCGGGAGGTCGTCTCGCTCCGGCCAACGTGGACTTAAAGAAAACAGGTAGTGAGAGTAATCTGTCAGCCCGCCTAGGCCTCTCCTTGGCACCAGTGTCACACGGGTCACTCTCGAACCTTGCTTCGTCCCCATCCCCATCCCAGTCCCAGGCCTCTCATACCAACACCCTCCCCAACCCCAAGACCTCCTCCTTAGCTACTGTGGGAGGGGACACGCACCTGACAACAAAACGCACTAGTGGTGGCCTGGTTGAAACAGATATTCTCTGAAGGCCCTGAGTTCTGTTAATACACCGAGTATGGAGGAAGACTCTCCTTATTCATGAGAATAGGATATGTAAATATGTAAAGTTTATACATACAAGAAACTGCCAACAGAGAGACTAAGGGAAACTTACCATGCAATATACGCTTTATTTAGGACTCATTTTGCGTCATTTGACAAAACATAATTTTTGTCATGGTTATTTCAAGGTTCATCTATGTCATTAAAATCAAAAGACTTTTTGCCTACCAAACTCCTTGATCAACAAGAAGATTTTAAGGATAATTTCTTATCTGATGACATACATAAAGTTCCAAAAAAGGTGGACACAAAAATGTTGCTCAAAAACAGGATGCTAAAGACAGCCAACAGAGGAGTATAATTATATGTTATACTTGGTGTACTATAATGAGTGAGGAACAGATATTTCTGTCTGAATATAACATGTAGTTATAGTCCTGGCAAAAGGATATAAGCAACGCTAAAATTGTTTTAAAAAAGGTGTGCAAGTCTATGATCTTAAGCCAGCTTTGTATGTCTGTATATTTAATGAAACAACTGATTTGTATTACATACTCATTAACATTTGGAGTGTGTGTGTGTGCGTGTGTGTGTGTGTGTGGTAAAATCAATATTTAGAGACCATAATCATCATAGTAATAAAAACTTCATCAAGTGTAGTTTCATAATTACAGTGCTGATTTAACAAATGTGGGTATTGTTAGGTTGGTGTATCCACGCAGTATGGCACCCACATGAGCGAAGCATATCAGGGTCCTGAATAAACTATGTTATATTAGTCTAACCACAATATATGTTTAAGTGTCATATTTTTACTAAATAATCTTGATTCATGGTTGATTTTCTCTTTGAAAGTATTTCACTTGATATCTATTTTATAGCTTGGCTTTGGGATTAATAGACTTGCAATTAATTTCTTTACTCTCATGAATTATGACAAGAAAGTTTCATGTAAATAGGTTATAAAACTGCACATGTTTATGTATCTGATACTGTCAATTGTGTAATTTTATTTATTTGTCTTTTTTTGTGACGATGTTGCGCACAATACCATTGTCACAACTTAAATTATTGTTATTAACACTACTGGCCATATTTTAAAGGTATATCAAACTGGGCAAAGTTTCATATAGAAGCTGTTTTTGATGATTTGTTAGATATTTCAGGAATATGTGTATATCTTCTGTATAAGTCAGTCACTATTGGCACACAAAAAAAGAAGAAAAAGATACCCAATATATGTTATTGATTACAGTGCTTAGACTTTGGTTACACAGGCTTTCACTCCCGGAAATCTAAACCTCACGGAGAAATTCTAATACATGTCAAAATTCTCGACAAGGACTCTGCTCAGTTAGAAAAGGTTTAGAATGTGGCCATCTCGTGGTCCCTGTCACCCCAGTCACCTCTCTTGAATTCGGATATCCTCACAAATCCCATTTTAGAAGTGAGAGACAACACACATACTGTTACTTCAGTGAGGGAAATAAATTAGTGTTAAGAACAGTCCGGTATCAGGATTGATGAGAACTGACTGTATCATTTTCATTCACTGTACGGGCATCTGCACTGTGGATCAAGGATGTGAGTTTCATGCCTTTCCCCTCTGTTTTCTTCTAATATTCTGATTTGGTGTTAAGGATAATGGATAAATTAAGGTGTTGAATTGGTGTTCATACCATATTGATTGTGAATGAATTAGCATTTTGAGTTGGTGTTGGTACTATACAGAAATATGGATACATTTACCCAATGAGTTTGTGTTATTTCCATAGTGGATAAGTAAGCATTTTAAGTTGGTATTAATGCCTCATGGATGGTAGATAAGTTTAGCATATAATAAAGTATTTTGGTTGTTTTTGTAGGTTTTTTTACTCATATTGTGTCAGATTCTGATCATTCAAGTCATTATTGTTATTATTATTATTATTATTATTATTATTATTATTATTATTATTATGATTATGATTATTATTATTACTATTATTATTATTACTATTATTATTATTACTATTATTATAATAATAATAATAATAATAATAAAAATAATAATAATAATAGTAATTATTATTATTGCCAAAATGTTATTATTACTATTATCATCCTTAATAATGTTATTATTATAATCATAATTATTATTATTATTATTATTATTACTATTATTATTATTATTATTATTATTATTATTATTATTGTTGTTGTTATTACTATTATTATCATTATTATTATTATTATTATTATTATTACTATCATTATTATTGTTAATGTTCCTACATTGTTACCATGTTATTAATACTGATACTGTATCCAAGAACAGTTGATAGAAACAGTATGATGTTTATCACTAACCAGAATTTAATGATCATCACAAAAAAATATTTCTTTTTTGTAAGGGGGTGAAAACGAAGTTCTAAATACATTGATAGAAGTTTTATTCAGAATAGTTTGAAGCTTCAATTTCATACCTTCCATTAATTTTTTTTTGTGCCAGTGAATGATCTATTCAATTTTTACAGAGAATAATAAGTCGATAATTTATGAGGTAGAAAGGACAGCCATCCACATTTATACAGATATATATCTTCATTTATATACAGTAAGCAGATACTGTATATATAAATGTATATAAGTGTACATATTCACATATATGGACATGTATATAAGCATATAAATAAGTAGTTTTACCACCTTTTATTATCATCATTAATGTCATAATACTTTTATTGTGATGATGATTATTTCTATTGTTATTAATTATTTTTCATCATTATTATTATTTATTCATTCATTTCTCACTATTATTATTATTATTATTATTATTATTATTATTATTATTATTATTATTATTATTATTATCATTATCATTATTATTATTATTATTATTATTATTATTATTATTATTATTATTATTATTATTATTATTATTATTATTATTATTATCATCATCATTATCATTATTATTTTTTTATTATTATTATCATCATCATTATTATCATTATCATTATCTTTGCTTTTTAGGCTGAAACTCATATCCTGATCCATTGAGTTTTTTCTCTTATTAGCGAATTTTTAAATTTCGTGGAGCAATGCTACATTTCGGATTTCTTTCCTCTGTCTTCAAATTATCTAATACATTTTTGGGTAATACTGTAACATATGAAAATTTAAGATAAATACTTTATTGTTGCTGTTGATTTTGGTTTGATTTTTGGGTCGATATCCAAAATGCGTGGCTTGGAATTTCGCACTGGACTTAATTCAGAGGTTTTTTTCCATTCCCAAAGTCACTGTGTAACTTGTAAAGGTTATGTATGTAAAGATTTGAAGACAAAAATGGCATTAGTTTCGGTAATCATCGTCACGTATTGCAAAAGGTTTTCATATTTAAGATTATCATGTGCTGAGTTACCAGTGTATTTATAAAACTCCCCGTGGCAAAATTAGGATATGTGGCTGCTGCAAGTATTCTTTCAATCAAATGTATCTGTGTGAATCTATCTATCTATTTGAACACACACACACACACACACACACACACACACACACACACACACACACACACACACACACACACACACACACACACACACACACAACACACACACACACACACACACACACACACACACACACACACACACACACACACACACACACACACACACACACACACACACACACACACACACACACGCACACACACACATATTGATATTGATATATTCTCCCTTGTGACCAACTCGGAATTGATGAATAACAAAAGACACAGATAGACAGATAGATGATAGATAGATGTAGATATACTGATTGGTTAAGAGAAAAGGGCGGCTGTCAACACCTTATGCTATGTATGGTAATAATGCTTTATGATGAAGCAGTTTAATTATTTTAGTTTTAAGTTTAATCTTGAAGGTTATTTTAGCAAAATAAATTATCAGGATTAATTTTTAAAGACTCCTGGACTCAGCGTGGAATCAGAATACCTCTAAATGGGATCCAGTCTTGCTTGCCACCAATGCTTGTAATTGTTCATGTTTTTTCGCCTTATTAAATAGTTGATACGAAAAAAAGCCTTTGCAAAATTGTCAAATAATGCATGGTTAGCATTTGTCAGTTCTTTGTAACTTATCTTGAATATCTGTAATATATAATGTAATTTTATAAGGAGTCATCGTCATTTTGGCTGCTATATAAATCAATGTGCTATTCTGGTGTTGAACATTGTAAACAAACCATACTTGCCAGCTCTTGCAAAATGTTAATTTCCAACTATGTATTTCCTTCTTTCTTCCTTTCTTTTTTTCTTGACATCCTTCTTTTCAATAGCACCGTGTTTTTAAATTCTATGCTAAATTTGTTTCACGGATTGTTTTAGAATCTGATATAGTTTCTTGCGTTCAGTGAAACATATTAAAATTTTCAAGAGCTAGCTAAAGAATGCATTAAGAGATGGTATATGTAATATATGTCCTGTTAACTCTTATTTCAATGATAAAAAATATGTTTGCCACAAATAAAACTGCAATGATGGTTATTCTTCATTTACCTACAGGCGTAATGACTCAAAGTATTGATGTGTGTGTATTTGATTGCAGAAATGATGACAGTAATATATGATAATATTGTTCATGTTCGAATGAGCATTGCTTGTATTACTATTGTGTTACACACACACAAACAAACAAAGAGAGAGAGAGATGAACAGAAATACAGACATGGTAAAAGTCACACACAAACGGAAATAATCTAAAAAAGATTTTATGAGAAAAATCATCAATGGCCTGCTTAGCATACCTAGTAAAGTCTTTTAAAAAGTTATAATGGACATAGAAAAAATAGGGTATAACGATAAGCAAAACAGAAAAGTAAGAAGCAAAAGTATGCTTAAAACTGCGCTTGAAGGCAGACTGTGATATAATGAATGTGCAAGTAATGTTAAATGTAAATCATAAAAACTTGTATTAATATAATTGATGAGTAACCGTCTGCGAAGCCCGTGATAATTTCTGTGAGAAGCTTAACTGTGTCTTTCTAATAAGAGGTTTCACAAATTCTTGTCTTTCCTTTCGTAAACTTATTGATTTACACATATAGTGGGAATATATTGTAATGGCTAAGCAGGGGTGAAGAAAGCGGTGAATGGGTAGCTGATGTGAGCAAATAGCCAAAAAAAAAAGAACAATAGTTTTTAATTAGCAAGTTCAGCAGAACTAGACCTTAAGCTTTGTAGAAGGTAAATAATATACGGATAGATAATATACAGATAGATAATAGAGGATAATACTAAGTGCATAACGTATTTATGCACTTTTTTGACAGGCATTATAACTCTACGGGTTTGTAACTCCACATTTCAGTTACCACAACCCAATGTTATCAGAGAAGAGACGCTCAAGAAACGATAAATACACAACCGATACCGTATCATGGAATGTATAGCCGTCTTTGGTTAATCAAGGAAAGTACCAACACGTTGGATTTTTTCCAATGCATTTCGGCAATGTACTGTTCTACGTCGTCGCTTAAACTTCGCCCTTTTGGCCTGATAACAAACCTCGTTACTTGAGGCCCACTTCGTGGTTATTGGGCTTATATTTTCACCAGAGAAGCCTAGTCGTGTATGTATTTAACAACAGAAATGTATTGAATGAATATATATTTAGATCATTCTGTATCCAGAACTCAATGAAACAAACCGTGAACACAGATAATTTTTTTCGATTTTGATAGTCACTGGGAATATTTGGATGCTTTTCCTCACAAACATACGGTGTCTGATTCCTTTCTTCGATCTTGTATATTGCCAATAGCCTGTGTGTAGAAAGTCTGAGCATATAATGTGGTTTTGATTGCAATGCATATTTTGAAATTTAAGAGAAATCTTGTATAAAGTCTAAACATGTAATGTGGCTTCGATTGCAATGCATATTTTGAAATTTAAGAGAGATCTTGCAAATTGAATGAAGTTAAATAAACACTCATATAAAACAAAAACAAAAAAAGTCGTTACAGTAATCGGACGATGCGTGTAAATGGTACTACCAGAGCAAAAGTTCTCTCCTTCATAGTGAGAATGAAAACCAATACAATTTTACGAAAACCACGGCAGATGAAAAAAGAAGTGCTCACTGATTTACGTACTGATTTATCAACTGTAGTTAAAAGGAAATTTTATTTCCTTGCACAGGAGCATGTTTAATTCTCTTGGGAACCAAATGAGAGACACAGGCAGACAGAGAGGACTGGGTGGATGTGTGAAAGAAAAAAGAGAGAGAGAGAGATTGGGGGGGGTGAGGGAAAACGAAAGAGAGAGTGAGAGAGGGAGGGAGGGGGGCGAGAGAGAGAGAAGGGAGGAGTGAGAGAGAGATAGAGAGAGAGGATGGGGGAGAGAGAAGGGGGACAAGAGAGAGAGGGGGTCGAGAGAGAGAGTGACAGACAGACAGATAGACAGAGAAAGAGACATAGAAAGCGAGAGAAACAGAAAGAGAGTGAGTCCCTTTACAAGTCTTGATCGGTCATTCGTGCTCCAAACGTGTTGTAGCAACAAAAGACGGCTTATGTTGTATTAAGCTTCGACTAACTGCATAATCACACTAAATTCATAAAGACAGTGTTATTTGTGTAAAATGAAAGTAGTATATGTCCTTATCTATGTATGTAAACAGTCAATTCGAGTTTGATTTATGTTAGCGCAACACTGCTAGATAAAGGAAATAGAAGTTCAATTTCTGCTCTTAAATAAACCTCTATGCTTCTCTCTCACTATAGTCTACGATATATATGGAATTCTGAATTTCTGTCAATGTCTGTGATGTGGGAGAGACGAAAAAGAGAGAATATATATATATATATATATATATATATATATATATATATATATATATATATATATAATCGTGATAGTATATAGATGTGATGTAAGCTTTTCGTAACAAGTCGATAAGAACGAATAAAATGGCGCTTTGATATTGAACCTAATTGGTCCTTAAAAAGTCATCATATGTAATGTGTTCTATGATCGGCCATGTAGCGTTATATACTCTTTCTCGTGTAGCCGATTATTTTGAGCCAAACGTTATTCACCGACATTTGCAATACGATCTTAAAACAATTATTGAAACTTATTTTTTTAAGAAAGGTCTGCCTCGACTGTTTTCATATCTATTCAGTATGTTTTAAATAGGCTGTCCAGTATTTATCTCGGGACGTAGATGTCAGCATTGGTTGCAGAGTACTGTTTGAAATTGCAACCAAGCATCCAGGATGCATTTCTTGATCTCATTCTACTCTTAATGCTGCAAAGCCTGAATGCCTGAACAAATGGTTAGCCTAAACATTCAAGGTAAGCTCTTAACTTGGAATCTGACGGATTTGCCGAATCAAACTGTTCTCTTCGGTGGAATAAATAGCGCTTATTCGAAAGTGTTTGGCCTTGGCACACCTCAAGGCGGAGTACTTTTTCTCGTGTTATTGAACATCCTAACGACCAGGTGATAGTTTAATTTAAATCCGAATTCGCGTCGAGAATGCAACACAATCTCGCTGTATTCTCAGTGACGGCAAATGAGTGTGAACTGATATTCTCAGGAAATAGTGTTCGAACCTTATACAGGTCTACTGCCAACCTCTCATGAAAAATAAGCTGAACTAGATTTCCGCCACTGATACAAGTATCTTGAAGTGATTGCTTTTAAATAGAGATCCTCAGAAATTTGTATAAAAGGAAGTTAGGTTGTAGGACTGGGTGAAACAAATCACTAACGCTTCTTGTAGACAAGATGATAGTATCCGTATCAACTTTGCCAGATTATTTTACTTATACTAGACTTGATCAGTCAAAAGCGCTCGCTGAGTTGGCCTGTCTGAATATTGTGCCAAATTATATGCGTGCGTCATTTTTCGGCGCCGTTAAATAGAGAGTTAATGAGAGGACAGTACTGACTTGCTCTCTGTCTGCGAGAGAATAGTATGTTTCAGTACCGATGTTCGTCTTTGCTCTGTGAGGCTTCTGACAGCAGCCGCGCTCCACCAGGAATACAAAGTTATCTATTCAATTTGCACATAATCGAGCACGTGCGTCACTTGTCTGTGGTTGAACAGTGTTGAGAAGAGTTCTAAAGATAGAGGAAGCACAGTCTGATGAGTCATAGTGAGCGTAATTTTCACACTTTTGACCGACATGAATGGAAAACATTCTTGGTTTAGGGCGATGGCTTAAATTTGTCCGTCTAATATTCATCTCTGTATAGTAGAGTGATCTTCATGGTAAGAAATAGACTGTCGGTGTAAATCTTGAGTAAGTCATGTGTAATGATTTTGTGTAAGAGGACATCTTTGCTGTAAAAATCTCATCGTTTGAATTTTTTTCAAGAAATCATATTTCATATTTGAAATATTTGAGTTTGTTAACGTTGCATTTTTTTATCTGCATTATTGAACGCACATAGAAGTTAAGTTTGTGTGTTTTATGCATCTGACATATAGTCATTTTGGTAATTACAATGACTAATGTATCCCGTGTTCTTCAGGAAATTCTTTGGGCTGTGTGTGTGTGTGTGTGTGTGTGTGTGTGTGTGTGTGTGTGTGTGTGTGTGTGTGTGTGTGTGTGTGTGTGTGTGTGTGTGTGTGTGTGTGTGTGTGTGTGTGTGTGTGTGTGTGTGCATGATATATATATATATATATATATATATATATATATATATATATATATATATATATATATATATACATATATGCATGATATATATCTATATATCTATATCTCTCTATCTATCTATATATGTAATATGTATATATATATATATATATATATATATATATATATATATATATATATATATATGTATATATATATATATATATATATATATATATATATATATATATATATATATATATATCTGTCTGTGTGTGTGTGTGTGTGTGTGTGTGATAGCATTTCAAATGTGCTCAAAACACGTTCGTTTTCTAAGACTCCGATATTTGATATATATATACCCTTTGTTGCAGTTTCGTGCAGCATACTTTGGGAAGCTAAGAATGCACATTTTCTGTCTTCTCTTTCAGTGTATCATAGTTTGCGCGCTCCCCTGCTGACGCAATTCTTTCCTGCATTTGCATTTATCCTCGTCATGTTAGCCTGAGCATCCTTTCCAAGACCCAGTCCACACGCGGTTCAGAAACTAGGCTAAGGGCGCTCCAGCTAGTTCGGAAATAGCTTTGGCTCCTGAAGCAAGTTGCGTGATCACTGGGCGTCCTTTCTGCAGTAGCGTGATCGTGCAGGGAACTAAAAGACTCTTCTTTTACAGATGGTCTTATTCTTTTTTTATCAAAGTTCTCGATAACTACAGATAAAGTATTTGAGAGTATTTTGAGAGAGAGCTGTAGACTCCTCAGTTATCATTATCATTACTTTTATCTCAAGCATATCCACGGGCGTGATCGAGATGCAGATATGATGAGATGCTGAATAATAATAAAAAAAGAAAAATGCGGCATGGAGAGACGCCTCGACCACTGGCGCCCCGCCCCCCGCAGGACCCCCGGGGACTGAGTGTCGCCCGGAGTCCCCGGCAGGAGGCAAGGAGGCCCTGGCCGAGATTCTCCCGCACCACCTGGGCAGGGCAGCTTGTGATGACGTGTTAAGCTAAACCTGGCACCACGAGTACCGGGGCAGCGACACTACGTGACGGGGCTGGGGGCCGCACAGCGTACTTGTCGCCGCCGCCAGGGCACGTGGGCTGAGTTGGGGGGCGAGCCTGTACACACACACCAGTACCAGAGTACGTACACGTACAGCACCAGCACGCACGAAGAAGCGTACGTACACAAGGAGTACACAGTAGCAGAGGGCAAAGAACATGACAGCGACGAATGGTGAAGAGCAGACTAAGTAAAGAATAGAAGTAGAAATGGAAAAAAATAGACCGAGATGTTATTTCTAATTAATGATTAACAATAAAAATAAGCCATGGGATTCGAAATAATATATGACATCTCAAGCTAACCAATACAGATAGCTTTTACATGTAGTCAAAAAAAAGAAAGAAAAAAATCATAATTGAGACATGGTTATCAGATGGTCGCATCCCACGTGACAAAGTCTCGAGATGACTGGGTGTCTCTTGGCTGATCTTCTGGGCGTGAAAGACAAGAGGTTCTCAGGAAGGTTTTCCCGTTTTCTCCTTTCCTCATTTCCGAGCAACATGGCCGGCTGGTGACGTTGAACGGTTATGTGACCAAGATGGCGACGAAGATAGCGCGATGACGATGCCTTTGCCGTTGAGTGGTTGGAGGTTATAGGCAAAGCAAGATGATGTAGCTTTTTTGCCGCAGATTGTTGACGCAGCCTTGAACACTGGATGAATTAGCAAAAGATGAGTAAATTAATAGGACTTCATGTACGCCTTCTGGGAGATCTCGAAGTTCTTAATGGACTTCCGGACATCGTCGAGGAGAGAAGCGGTGCGTGTGTCGGGGATGGCCCTGCGCTGCACGTTGCTTCGGATGCCGCGCTCGGCGAAGGCCATGCGGCGGGGGCGGTCTGCGGGAGAGCGAGAAGTCCGAGTGAATTGCGAGGGATCGGGAGGCTGTGGGCAGTTTTGTGGGTTTTGGGATATCTGTAATAAGGCCACGTGACTGGATGCGAATGAAAACGAGTAAAAAGTGAGTGTCTGGTCCGGACAAGCTCCCGGGTACTCACCACCACTCCTGGTGTCCATGTACTTGACCATCGAGCTGTAGTAGTTATCTCCGTAGTCCCAGTTGTAGTCGTAGAAGCGGGCCTTACGCCTGTTCCAGTGGACGAAGAACTTGGGCTTCTTCTTGGGTGGGGGAGGAGGAGCCTCGCCTTCAGCGGGGGCCTCGGCGGGAGCCTCGGCGGGAGCCTCGCCCTCGGGAGCAGCCGGGGGTGCTTCTGCAAGAGGGAAGGAGGATGAGCTTCGGTGCGCGAAGGGCCCTGTGGCGGCGCCGGCGAAGGCACTACTCCTGGGCGAAGGTGTGGGTGCTGCCAGCCGCCGCCAACATCGCGAGTCGCAAGCGGGCGGAGTGAGCGAGGCAGCGAGTGCGTGTCGTGTGGCTGTGCGCCCGCCGGCCAAGGGAACGTCACCTCCTTGCCACGGGTGTGGGGGAGGGTGTGTTGGTAGGGAGGCCAATGGTTTGTAGTTTTTTAAAAATTTAGATTACTTTAACCCTGTGTTTTTTTTTCTATTATAGCGTTACCTTTAACCTTTACCGAATGATACTGTAAAACAAAAAATAAAACAACTAGTGGATTTCATGCATAAAATAAATAGGCAAATATATGTACAGTGATCTTATATATGAAATAAATTTTGTAAACAAGTAAAATGATTACATTTAGTATAAGCATGGCAACTTGATTAGTTTCGAATCATTTCCGCTCTAAAGCATCTTATAAAACTTTGGGGTAACTTTAAATAGAATGAAAATAAGGAAACCAAATATTGTTTTTTCAAAAAGTAATAAAAGTAAAATCAAGAGAGAAACAAACTCAAAATCGCAAAGAAAATCTACATATCTATCACTGTAATGTTAGCTTCTAAAAATCAATTATACAGAAGGAAAATACAGTGATATGCACTATTACAAAGACAAAGAAAAAAAATACAACTAAAATCTAAAATTACTACTGCTACGAAAATATTTACAAAGAAACAAGGAAGTGTGTAAATTATCCTGAAGATTTATTGTGCATTTAGAGAAAAGGGAAGAGAGAGAGAGAGAGAGAGAGAGAGAGAGAGAGAGAGAGAGAGAGAGAGAGAGAGAGAGAGAGAGAGAGAGAAAGAGAGAGAGACAGAGACAGAGACAGAGAAAGAGAGAGAGAGAAGAGAAAGAGAAAGAGAGAGAGAGAGAGAGAGAGAGAGAGAGAGAGAGAGATGAAAAAAGAAAAATGAGAACATATACCAAAGACATGAGATAGCTGGAAAGAGACAGAGAAGGGGAATAAAAGAAATGAAACTGAGCGAAGACTGTGTTCTGAAAGGAGGCAGAGAGAGGGATACAGAAATTTACACGCTGGCTTCGTCCTCCTGGTTGCACGCAGCCATTTATTCAGACAGCAAAAAATGTGAAGTTTAATGTTAAGTTGAGCTATTAACTAACTGTGTTTTTATTTTTTTCAGGCACAAGCGAGCAGCATCCTGGGCAGGAGAACCTCGGTCACATTACGTGCCTGGGAAGTCCCGCGGGCCTGGGACCTTGCCTCTCATGTTCGCTAAGTGCTAAAAATGTGTTGTTTGGAAGCTAGCAAAGTGTGCTTTTGTCTAGCGTGTTCACTGATAACGTCACAGCCTCTAGCGACTGGTGAAAATAATATTAATGAGCTACGAAGCATGCTGGAAGAGAATAACCTGCGCCAAGGCAAGGCTGCGGGAGACAGCGGCGTCCGAGCCACGTGTCCCCGGAGGAGCCTGGCTTCGGGCGGTTGTTCTTTTCCCAATGTGCTAAACGGCGTCTTTTCCGGTGAGAGAGACGCTGGCTTTGAAGACTAGTCGCTAAGAGCAAAGAGCTGAGCCTGCTGTAGCTCGCCGGCTACTACAGCTAGTGTAAACCACAGTCGATATGTTCTGAACAAACTATCTACTGTCGGATACATCTAGGACAATTAAATAGCAAAAGAAGGCCAGAGCTAAGGGCGCGCGGCAGAGGCGCTGCGTCCAAGGCACGGGGCCGCCGCACAACCTTCCGTGGAAGCTGGAGTCTCCTCTTCGGCGGCAGGAGGAGCAGGCTCGGGCTCCGGCTGCGGCTCCGGCTCCGGCTCGGGAGGTGGAGGAGCTTCCTCCACCTTCTCGGCCTTCTCGGTCTTCTTGGACTTCTTCTTCTTCTTCTTGTCTTTATTGAAAAAAGTTTAGACACAGTAAGTCAAAAGAGCGGGATCTCGGCAGCCCAAAGATCCTGCAAACACCTACCTCACGACACCATTTCCTTTCTGTTACACTTAAACCCTTTTCAGAATGATTCACAAAGTTTTAAAGTAAAATAAATGTCTAGTAAAAGGGACAAAGAAACCAAAAAAAAGGGGTAAATTACATATTAATCATACAGGTGACAAAACTCACTATATTCCATCCACGTTTCAAAAGAAATTAATCAATAAAAAAAATGAAAACTAATTAAAGAAAAAAGTTACAAATTCGAAAAAGTAAAAAGAAAAAAAAATGAACAAGGCATTACCACGTAGGTCTAAAATGGTTGCGGAATGGTAGCTCAGCATCCCCCCCCCCCTTCGTCTACCCCCCAATCCCCCCTCCCCCCGTTGTAACCCTAACCAAGGCAGGCACTTTTATGGCAACAGTTGTCAACCTGCCATTCCCCTCTTCGGGCTCCCTCTCTCGCGATTATTCTCCGTCCTTATTTTAGCTCCTTCGCCTCTCTCCCCTCCCCTCCCCCCTCACTCTTCGCCCTTCTTCTCTCTCGCTTGTATCTCTCTTCTCCTGTTCTTTCGACTTGTACCATTTTCATTTTAGCTCTCTCTAAAGACCATAGAGACGGGCTAAGGTTCGCTATAGTCTAGGCACTGCGTTTTAAGGAGGCATTCTAGAGAATTCTCCTAAGATCACTTGAATATTTGTAAGGATAACTAGCCGTCTATTAATAGAGAAAGAGAGCAAAGTAAAGAATCCTAATCTTAATAGGAATTCCCTTCATCTTCCTTGTTTTCCCCAAGAAATAAAGTTACATTATGACTGGCAGATACTGTTAAAGAAACGCACTACCTTCCTATAACCATTACATGTTTTCCCACACCAAAGCTTGCTGAATTCTACCATTCACATTTAGTATTTATTTGAAGTATATATTTTTTTTCAAATTGCACACTTCATTATACTAGTAAGTTAACATGAACTCGTGTTAAATCGTCTACTTGATCGGGGCCTAGAATGCCTAGCTGCTGAATCCTTGGTCACGTGGTCAACTCAATCTATTAATAGCATGTGACAAGGCTCGGTCATCGCCATGCTATTCTACTCATTCTTTGTAGTACAAGCTTTAACGTGTGGATCTATTCTTAAGAACGTGGTATTCATTTCCATTTGTATAGATTGAAGAATTGTTTTTCTTCACATTTACTCTGAGGTTAAGCCATAAGTTTGGAGAAGGCTAACTATATCCACCAAACCTAGTTTTTGTGTTGGTGTTGATGTTATTGATATCTTGTTCTTGCGAATATAGTACACAATAATACTTTGTTTTTCTCTTTACCAAACATCTTGTATTATCCATTGCATCTGTATCATTCGCTAATGGAAATGAACAAAGAAGTATCCACATGAAAACTAATGAACATGAACTAATCATCGTTTCAATAACGAGTTAACATCTTTATGACATGAAAATGTGCAATCATAGAAACAGGCAGCAGTGCACATATAGATAAAACCACACATTTGATAGTGCCGTTGTTCACTTCTCATAACTTCATGAATTGTTCCGAAGCATTGTAATGACAACTTACTTTAGAGACTTCATGGCAACGTTTTATATCCAGCAAAGTCACCTGTATGATCAATACACATAGTATACACTGAAAACATTACATAGGGCAAACAAACTTCATATGTCAAAAATAATATTGAAATCAGATAAAACTGCTGAAATAAGAATAGTAAAATAATTAGGCAGAACAAAACAATTAGATAGCTGTTATGGATATGCAAATGAGGTGGGGATGAAATGAAACCGTTATGCAGTTGATGATTCTAATTGATGTGCATTGCGGAAAAAGAAGTAGTTGTTATCTCTCTGAAATCTCGCCTTTGGTTATTGTATGGTCGTTATATACAAAGGAGAATGATGATAGAGACAATAGGCTGAACGAATTAAAGAAGATTAGCGGACTGAAAATTAAACTGAAAGCATTTTAAGCATGAACTGCATTACTGTGCACGAAGCATGTTGAATATTCACTGAAAGTATGTCTTCCACTCTTGATTACTCGGAATTTTATAGCTAAGACTTTTTTTCTTAATATCTTAGATTTCCGTAACCCAAAAGAAAGCTTGTTCTGAATGGCACAAAACACTGCTAACGGCACACATGGAATGAACACAGACACTGATTGACTATCTCGGACACTGAGGGATCGATCACTCGGGGCCTGAAGGAACCCCGTCGCCAGGCAGGTCCTTCTTGCTTCCCCGGGGCGCTCGGGGGACCTCTAAGGGACTCTAACGCAGGTACACGAGACTCGTCCCTTGACAGGACTCTGAGATGAGGGATGGTTCAGGAGTCGGTCGCGGTTAGTTCTAGCGAAGAGAGGCTGCGTCTTTTGATCACGTAGCGTCAGCTTCGAATAAAGAATAAGCAAAAGAAAGAGGAACGAAAATGCAAACAAGTGAACCACTGAGATGGGAATGAGACACACTGGCGGAGTTCGCGGGGATCAGCGGAGATTGCGACTTGGAGAGGAGGAGGTTGTAGGAGCGGATGCCTACCTTCGTCACCGGCCATCTTGTCGTTTATAGAGAAGGAGAGCGAGAGTCACCACACCCACGGGCTACCGCGCCCCAACTGCCTGCTGCTGAGTACAGGTGGCACGGTATCTCCTCGCTTTCGGCCCTTGGCGGCCCCTCGGCAGCTGGCTGGCACCCTCGCCCGGTCCGCCGCTGCCCTTCGCTCACCCGTCGGGATTTCTTCGTTTCCGAAGCAACGCTGCCTTATTTTCTAGGGTTTATTGGAGGAGCTATTCGGCAGAATATAGGTTTGTGTGCATGAGCGCAATCAGCCGAGGAAAACCGCAATTCATGTCTGAAAGACAAAAAGAGAAAGATTGAAAGTTTCTGAAAAATGGTGTTGGCAGGTACCGGGGTTGTATGTGACACCATCCCGGCCTTCGGGGCGGAGAGCGCATGCGCAGGTTTATTTCTGCCCACGCTCCATGCCAGCCACAACCTGGCGAGACCTTCACTCTTACCGCTCGACAATTAAGGACAGCAAATGCCGAATGGCCTCAGGAGGCAAAGTCCTGCTTGGGTATTTTATGAGCACTTAAAAGAATGTCCCTGGGTTGTTCGGCAGTGCAGTTCCCCATCGCTCCAGGCCGTCCAGGGGGGCACCGTCACCCATGCCTCGTCTTCTTCCCGAGAGAAGGTCCTAAATCATCGGTCCAACGATTGTCCGGACCTTTCTCCGATTACACACTGGCTTTCATAGCTCTTCGTTAGATTCAGCACTGCACTAATGCATTTCAGTTCGGTTTGCGTCTCGCTTTTTCCGCCAGGTCATCGAATTTACTTTATTTTTCTCTCTACTGTCTGTAGGCCTTCCTCCCTCTGTCTCTGTGTTCCTGTCTCTGTCTCTGTCACGCTACTCTGTCGCTCTCTTCATTTCCCTCTCTGCTTGCCTGATTGCCTGTCTGTCTGTCTGTCTGTCTGTCTTTCTGTCTATCTGTCTTTCTGTCTGTCTGTTTGCCTCTCTCTCTCTCTCTCTCTCTCTC
>NC_051426.1:22379193-22381693 GCF_015228065.2 Penaeus monodon
GGAGGTTAACAAAGTATTTGGGTAAGAAGTTGTTTGAAAGAATATATCAAACGCTTCTGTTTACATTTGGATCCTGTAACAGAGAGGAATCTGATCCTAACTGTTGTTAATGCCTGTTCATGAGATGCATTCCTCGTGAGAATTTATACACGGCAGTAAGCATTCCAGTGATCCGCTCACGACTAATCGGTTGAGCAGTGCATGAAATTGAATGCACACATACACACACACACATATACACACCAAGCTTTTATTTTAAGAACACTGTATTTTTTGTTCCTTTGTAATGAAACCCGATATTTTTTTTTCTTTCTCTTTCTTTTTTTTTCTTTCTTCTTCTTCTTCTTTTTTTTCTTTTTTTTTTACTCTTCTCTTAACATTTCGACACGACAAAACTAGTTTTGTGAGCATGCATAACCACAAAAGTTTCCTTATAACAGAAACACGATGTAAGTGCAAGGGAACGCTATCAACCTTATCAATTATTCACATTTCTAACCTGACCCTGGTATACCTGACCCTGATAACCCATTAATTAAAGCATAATCCGTAACAAGACATAAAACGCCAACAAAACATCTCACAACTTAACATTTACCACTTAGACAAAATATTTTACTAATGATTTTCGCTTCGTAAATACACACTCACCGCATTAGCCGCAAATGAGAAGTAGGAAGCCTCTTCGCATTTCGAGTCACATGTACCCTTTGCAAGATGTGTTTATGAGTGTGTTTAGTTTCCCGCGCGACAGAAAGGTCAAACACGCTCGGGAAGTTTTTCGAAAAGTGATATGCGAGCCGAGTTTTCCGCCATTACGACAAAGTATGTGGATGTGATGGTAGAACCTCGACTTCGGATTTAAAAATTGCGTAACTTTTTTAATATTCATAATTATATTTGCAGTTCGGTTAGATTTTGCAAAACGGTTACATATACCACAATTTTCTGCATATCTTTTATATCGTGATATAAAGGTAGACATTAAGTACAAATTCTATTCGAAGCCGAAGTCTAGCCTCTAGCGTCGCATTCGCATCATTTGTCGTAATGGCGGGGTGACGTTGTATGCGATTTCGACCGCCTCATTATCACTCGCGACGGTAAAGACCAAGTCATTCTTTGCCGATGCCCAGCACAGGACCTCGAAGCGGGAAATGTCAACAACCCACACGGACAAATAACTATCGACGTGCGTTCCCAGAAATCCACAGCTGACCCGAGCACCGCCGAGAACCCTTGGCTCCCGCGCCGAGTGTTTTTGCTTCCTCAAGTTCTGCGAGCCTCCGTCCGGCCTTATGGCTCGCGGACTCGCATCGCTTTCGATCTGGATGGCTTGCATATTGCAATGAGATTATCTTGTGATAAATCGGTGTCATTTGGGTGGAAGACTGAAGGAAGGATTGTTGACTTTACTTGTTATGCACGGTAGAAAGGAAAGGATCAGTAATTTAGTTGTAAAATCCTATACTTTTGGCGTCTGTGTCACGTTAATTTATAACTACTATGTTACCAGAACATTAACTTTGTGAAAACCAGTATCGTAAGTGTAATTAAATTTTACACGTTCTTCACTGAAACCATGTCTTTGAAATTTGTTTATGAATACCTTTGCTTCATAAAACGTACCTCCTAACAGAATCGCCTTGAATAATCAAAGTTATTGACTGATCATTAAACTTCCATGTCCGAAACTCCCCTCTTATCATCACGTTGCCAAAACCCGTTTAAATCCATAAACAAATAATTAGTTTAACAATCAATAGACGAGAAGGACCGCGGAGAGCGGAGCAAAGGTCTTGCCAACACTTACACCAACTGGGACCGTGACTAAGTACAGCATCACGCCACTAAAATTTTTCCTTCCTTAATATTTCTCTCTCTGTCCTTCCCCCGTTTAGAAATACCTAAATTTGTAAAGAAAGAAAGAAAGAAGAAAATAATACCGATAAGTGACATATATTTGATTGTATTTCCCTGAAAATGGGTTTTAAAAACGACGACGACGAACCGGAAGTTGCAAGAGTGTTGTAAAAGTTTTATTAACTCCCTCCCCCTTCCCCTGACGCCCATTCGCTCCTTGGCCGCAGATCGCAAGACAATAATAACAAGAACGCGTCAGGCAGCACCTTTCCTCCCACACCCAGCGCCGAGAAGTGTGTCCTAGCGTCCGTGCCGTTGTTATTTATAATGCCTACCACACCAGCACCTTAGGTCTGTCACTACGAACACTGCTGCGCTCGAGATGGAAGCAGGAAGGTCGCCGCTCCTCCTCGTATCGACTTTCTTGCTTGACTGTTACGGTCTGAGGAGTGATATTGCATGTTTTCAACTCTGATATTTGATAGTTGGTTAATAATACTATCACACTCTCACTCATCGTTTTAATAGTTCGGAAATCTACCATTATTTGTACGCTTCGTAAGGTGTCTCTCGTGTCATGATAGTCATTTTATCTGTCGTTATTTATAACATTCGTACGGTACCTACCACTGTATAA
>NC_051426.1:22431693-22441693 GCF_015228065.2 Penaeus monodon
ATTAGATTAATGCAACACAGTTTGATTAGTCACAGAAAAAAAAAATTATTCCATTAATTATTTGCTGAATTTCAATTAAGCAGACTTTCAAAGGCGTTTTCTCTACACTGACTTTTATGACATTGGCCCTAGAATTGATGTATCATAGCATTGATGTTATTAATTCTTACATCAAACCTCAAACTAATTCAAATTCAACAATCAATAATCAAGGTGGCAAAATCCAAACGACCAGTTCGCCATTTCAACTCACTGAAGGGATGGACCCAGAGCGACCCATCTCTAATTCCTCGCGACAGGTCTCGTCGAGCTGCCCAAGCCATGATCTCTTGGGTCTTCCCACAGGTCTCCTCCACCCAGGGTTGTCTCGCAGAGAGACAACCTGATGGACAGGGTTGTCCATAGGGAGACGAGCCAGGTGCCCATATAGCCTGAGTTGGCGATACCGGATTATGCAAGTAACAGGTCCCATGCCAGTCTCACGGTGTAACCGCCGGTTGAACACATGGTCCTGCCAACTGTACCCCATGATCCGGCGAAGGGACTTGTTACAAAAGGCATCAAGGCGAGACTCCAAGACACTGGATAGCGTCCAGGTTTCACTTCCATAAAGCAAAACTGGCAGTATCAAGGCCTTGAAGACACGCAGCTTGGTCCTTCTGCATAGGTACCAACATCTCCAAACACTCTTGTTGATCGAGTTCATGGCTCCTGTTGCCAGACCAATCCGTCTATTGACTTCTTGGACTATGGACTACACTACCAAGGTATGTAAAACTTTCTGCAACTTCAATGTCCTCGCCGCAAGCATGGATTGATTGAACGGGTTCCCCTAACAGGCCCCAAAGTCCTGAATCTTGGTCTTGGTCCAGGAGACCTCTAGGCCTAGGGCCTTCGCCTCATTGCTAAATGCATCAAGAGCCGCCACAAGTGACTCCAAGGACTCAGATAGGATGGCAACATCGTCGGCAAAGTCAAGGTCTGAGATCTTGATATTGCCTAGTGTTGCTCCACACTGACTTTGGCTAGTAGCTCTGCCCATTATCCAGTCCATACAAGTGTTGAAAAGTGACACAGGACACAGCCTTGCCTCACCCCTGAATTAATAGGGAAGAAGTTCGACATACTCCCACCACACTTTACAGCACTTTCAGTACCAGTATAAAGGCTTGCTATTAGGCCAATAATCTGTGTCGGAATTCCCCCTGAGTCTCAGGATCTCCCATAGCGATTCCCGATGCACCGAGTCAAACGCCTTCTTGAGGTCGATGTAGATTGCAAGCAACCCACGACCAAATTCACGACAGCGTTCCACAATTACTCGAAGCGCTAGTATACAGTCTATCGTGGACTTGCCAGGAGTAAATCCAGACTGCTCCGGTCTCTGATGTCTCAGTAGGTGGTTGCGGATCCGTTTCAGAAGAATGTGGGCGAGAACCTGGTATGCTGAGCAGTGTAATGCCACGGTAGTTGCTACAATCCCAACGATCCCCTTTCTGCTTCAAGAGAGGGATCACCACGCCCCTCAGCAGGTCAGGGGGAATGGTACCAGACTGCCAGATGGCAGTCAGGACTGTATGCAAGCCCTGAGCCATAGGTTTCACCCCCAGCCTTTAGCAGTTCAGCAGGGATATCACATATGCCTGCAGCTTTCCCACTCTTCAGCTTGGAAATCGCCATCCTAACCTCTGTTAGGGTAGGAGGTTATTCGCTGATGGGTGGGTCCGGCACAGGCACTGAGACATTGCTTGCATCCAAGCTAACTGTTGGACGGTCTTCCTGGTACAACTGTTGAAAATACTCAGCCCAACGTTCACGAACCCCAACATGATCTGAGATGATCCGTACATCTGCTGATCGGACTGCAGTCATCTGTGAGGAGGGCTTAGAGTTCAGTTTTCTCAGGGCTTGGTAGGCAGGGCGAAGGTCATTTACCAAGAAATGGCCTTCAACCTCCTCAGCAAGATTCCTGATGAACTGTTCCTTGTCCCCTCTCAGCAGTGTCCAAGCCCTATGCACCATGGAATGACGCAAGACTTGATTCCCATTCAGCCGAGCCTTGCGACATGCTTCAGTGGCCTCTAATGTCTCCAGGGAGATGGAATTCTGCCTTGCCCTCGGGTGTACGCCAATGGACTCCTGAGCTGCTTCGAGTGTTACGTGCTTGAAGAGTTCCCACAAAGCAACTGGGTCCTTCAGGTTGATGAGTTCTGTGAATCAGTCAGAGACTGCCATGGTAAACCCACAGGCACACTCCTCCCCCCTTAGTCTGTCCAGGTGAAACACCTTAGGGTGGCGACTGGAGGAACGGGGAGTTCTGAAGTGGACCCGCAGGGTAGCCACAACCAGCCTATGGTCGGTGCCACAGAACTCGGCACTCCGGTAAACCTGGAGGATCCTCCATCGTGTGCTAACAAGAATGTGGTCGATCTCCTTGGCCACTGTACCCGTATTGCTGTACCATGTCCAGCGATGTGGGTTGGAGCGCTGGTACCAGGAGCCAGAGATCCTCATTTTCTGGGACCTAGTAAAGTACCGGAGAAGGAGGCTATTCTCGCTGCTGGGATCAGCTCCCGAGCCATGGGGGCCGATAGACATCTCATAGCCAGCTCGGTCACAGCCGGATACCGCATTGAAGTCACCCAGAACAATGCAAATATCTTGCCGGGGACAATTGTCTGCGACAGATGCGAGTTTGGCGTAGAACGCCTCTTGCACATCAATTTCATATACACAGGTAGGGGCGTATACAGCAATAAGAGACATGAAGCCAAAACCATCCTTCAGTCTCAGTGCCATAATACACTCATCAACTGGTGTCACCTCAACTACCGAGGGCTGAAGTCGGCTGGAGATGGCTATGGCTACACCCTGGAGGTAGTGACCATCGCTGCAGCCTGACCAGTAGTAGGTGTACCCACCCACGCTGATCGTGCCGCTACCAGGTCTTCTCACCTCTGAGAGGGCAGCCACCTCAACTCCCAGTCGCTTCAATTCCCGTGATAGCAGAGGTAACCGCTCATCCTGCCGCAAGGCCGGATGTTCCAAGCGCCCACCCGGAAAGCACGCCTGAGGTTAAGCCTCGGGTGGTCACTCCGAGTGGACGCCACCTCTGCCGACACAGCCCCAAATAAAGGGGGTCGGCAGGCTGTGGGACCGCCAATCCGCCTACACACACACACACACATATATATATATATATATATATATATATATATATATATATATATATATATATATATATATATATTATATATATGTGTGTGTGTGTGTGTGTGTGTGTGTGTGTGTGTGCGTATGTGTGTATGTGTGTATATATATATATATATATATATATATATATATATATATATATATATATATATATATATATATATATATATGAGAGTGTGAGTCTAGAGTTCCTCGATTCGTCAAAACATTTTTTACCCTAATCAGCTGACACTTAATATTTATATTTACATGATTTGTATTTTCAAAACTTCTATACAATATCTTTTTTTCTTTTCTTTTCCTTTCTTTTCTTTTCTTTTTTTCTTTTTTAACTGTTACATTCCGCCATCCACACTTTCTTATATTTTCACGAAAGAATCCAGGGTGAGTTGCCAGGTTTTGTTTTTTTTTCTAATATTGGACTGCTTGTAAGCTCCTAAGGAAAGCAAGCAATTTGACTGATTTCAGATATCTGAGGTCTTCTTAAATATATGTAAAGATGCATTTGATGGTTTCATTTTGTCTCCTCATTATGGTGGAAAGTTATAATATTGATGTATGTGAACATAACGCTGCCTAACCTTTCGGTAAACCTATTCTGTGTATATGATTTTCTATTATATGATAATAATAATTAGATTATATTATTGTCTTTATATTCATAACGGGATGTGTGTGTGTGTGTGTGTGTGTGTGTGTGTGTGTGTGTGTGTGTGTGTGTGCGCGTGTGTGTGTGTTTGGTTTCCTTTCTTATATTGTTTTCCGATTCAGGTAAATTACTTTATTTGTTCAGGTAAGATCTAGTCAGGAAGCTCTGCTTAAACCCCTCACCCACCCATTGTTAGGATGATAAAAGGATTCATTCAGTATTTCATCCAGGTAATCGTGAATTATGCGACATTTCGTACATGAAATTATCAAATAGGAATCAGAAGAATGTAAATAACATAATGTATTCGAGAACATGAACAAGTGCCACGGGGTTTGCAGCTTAAGAGGTGGTGATGTGATGAGAGAGGGAAAAGGGGACAGTCGAATATATAAACTACATGCCCTGTAGCGGTACAATAGATTAATGCACTGATATCGAGGTGTGTGAAAAAAAGAGAAACATTACGCTCATAAACACATATATTTTTTCCCTTTCTCTTTCTGTGTTTACGTTCGGGTTTTGTTTCTAGCTCTCATTCTCAGCCAGGGCCGTCTCCTTAGTTATGAGAATCCCCGATATAGACGGTGGTTAGCGAAACGCACGGTCCAGTTCACTTGTTTATTGCTAAGGATGTGACAACGTGGAGGCTAGTGTTTGTGCGAGGGCCTGTCTGGTGGAGGACCTGGAGAATGACAAGTCCGAAAGAGGAGCTTGCTGAGACCCCTGGAGGCTAAGGAGACTCAGGAGGCTAAGAAGGCTGAAGGAACTGAAGAAGGTGAGGTGTTCGAAGGGGCTGAAGATGCTGAGGAGACTGAAGAGCAGGCTGAGGAGTCTTCGTCCAAGCTGGGTCACGACTCACGGAAGAGTGTGTGTAAGGACAACAGGATCGGGTCGAGGTCACATGTGAAAGGCGTATGACCTGGCCCGAACTACAGCGATGGTTCATCCCGTAAGAGGTCACCCCACAGAAGAGGGGGGGGGGGTATGAGAGGTTGATCCTGCTAAATGGAGGGCGTGGCCTTGAAGGGGGTTTGGACTCTCTCTCTCTCTCTCTCTCTCTCTCTCTCTCTCTCTCTCTCTCTCTCTCTCTCTCTCTCTCTCTCTCTCACACACACACACACACACACACACACACACACACACATTGAAAACATCCCATCCATATCAGATGTAATGATATCAAACAAGACCCATCATCATCCATACTGAATTATCCCTAGCCAAATCGCAGGCCACGAACTCCTAACAATAGATAGCAAGAGGCCAAACCAACAACTAGTCACAAATTTTTTTCCATGATCTTACACACTACGACCCCCATTTAATCCCTCAAAATATTACGACAAAGCAATCGACTCTTAGAGATTCTTATGAACAGATAACATTGACAGACAAGTACGTATCATCACGTGTTAAAAATAGCAAAGATGGCACCACACCCTATAAGATCAAAGTTGCTGGACGTCCCCCCGCTCTGTGGATAAACGGCGACATAATAAGAGCTAGAAGTGATAGAAATTTGATATTCACAAATTTCTCTGAACGAAGAGATCTGGCATTACCATCCAAGCTGAACTTATACCAAAAGAGAGAAATGTAAAGTCACTAATCCAGGTTGCAAAAACAAATCTTCAGCATAAATACACCGAATGTAAATAAAACTCCAAGGAAAAATAGAAAACATTTTCAAAAGTAGCGACACCAAACCAAAAAGCGCCACAGAGATATTTTTTTTAGTTATATAGACCATCTATTAAAACGACTACTTGGCAAATATCGGTAGACTCACCCATGAACAAACAGCCAACTTCGTGCGTTTAGACCACAACCAAAGGTCCTCACGATAAAACACTTACGCGAAACGAATGCTGTTGCAGCTTTTCGATGCATCAAGGAAAGTCCACACGCAATTGGATTCCATGTAACTGTCATCATTAACACACCTATACTCACTTGAACCTATTCTTCACCTTGGACACATGGAATTCTAACGCCTGTTTTTAAATCAGGAGATGGAGATCAAATGACTTATCATCGTACTATCACCATAGTCCAGTAATATCTAAAGGGCTAGAGAAAATAGTTGTAATTATTCAACATTTCTAGAATCCAATAACATTATTTCTAAAACGTAGCACGGGCTTAGAATAAAACTATCCGCTGGAACAGCATTGTTGAAAATCACAAAGGAAATGTATAGACACAGACGAAAAATGGATAGACCTGCTGAGATTTG
The DNA here is from genome assembly GCF_015228065.2 of Penaeus monodon. Lineage (NCBI taxonomy): Eukaryota > Metazoa > Arthropoda > Malacostraca > Decapoda > Penaeidae > Penaeus > Penaeus monodon. The sequence continues at coordinate 22,437,795 of NC_051426.1, forward strand.
TGAGTCATCTAAAGCCTAGCAAAATTCTTGCAAACGTATCATAAAAGAAACCAGACTCTTTCAGTGTCCCACAAGGCCCTATACTAGGCCCGATCTTGTTCATTATACTCATTATCGATCAATTTATTATTGCAAGTATTCAACAGATTCTTACAGATATTTCGAAACCAATGGCATCAAATTAAACCCTCGTAAAACACAAGGCAGCCAACAGAGAAAACATCATCAAAATCCCCATCGACACAATCAAGGAATTTAAAGGTTGTCATATCAAATTAGTCATTTCTGTTAAAAATCTAGGAATACGCATAACCACATACTCCCAATATACATAATCTAGCCTGGTTAAAAATTCAACAAAAAATATTGTGCCACGTGTACACTCATTCATAAATTCATACAAGAGGATTATTCTCATTGTTTATTGCTTATACAAACAAAAGGTAACAAAACTGGTGCTCATACAGGGTTAACTCTCTCCACGTCAAAAGATCGTATACGGAAACAAGGTCATAACAAATGCAAAATAATAGACACATCTCCAACCTGAACACTTTCATAGCTAAAAAAGAATCTGAATTGCCAATGACATTAGGTATTATACCTTATACATTATATCTAAATTTATCGAATGTGAACATATTGTTTTATAACTTTTACTTTTACTCATGTATTTAACATCGTTTCTGTTTATCCCATATTATTTGTGACCATTTATGTAAAATAGAATAACCATTGTAACTAATGAAATATAGTATTTTGAATACGAATTTGAACTTGAATTCAAACTCACTTCAGGTAGGTAACAGAATATGGTTGATTTAAAAAGAACGTTATTGTCATTAATTTTGCATTGAATACTGAACATTGGAACAATTATACACACTATAGTCTTTTTAAGAACTGAAAGCCATGTTGTAATAACAGCAAAGGTGGTAGACTGGTAACTGTTATAAAAGTGGATTTTTCACAGAATCTTTACCTCTCCTACGAAGACAAAACCATGAACCATCATATCGGACGTGATTGAGTACATACCTAAATATTTTTCTTGTCTTTTTTTCTTGTTTCTGTTTTTCTTGTTTCTTTTTTCTTTCTTTCTTTTTCTTTTATTTCTCTAAAATCCGGTTTACGTGTAGATTTCATTCTTCAACTCTTTTTCGTCATCATATGGTGAGAGAACGTGCTTATTTTTCCTTCTCTCTCTTTCTCTCTCTCTCTCTTTCTCTCTCTCTCCTCTCTCTCTCTCTCTCTCTCTCTCTCTCTCTCTCTCTCTCTCTCTCTCTCTCTCTGTTTTTGCTTCATTCCAAATATTAATTTTCCGTATCGACCATCATGATGAGAGAGTACATTCCTAAAATATATATTTTCCTCTATTTTTCCCGTTTTTTTTCTCTCCCCATCTCACTCTAACATCTACAACACATAATCTCCATTGGGACAAACCCGCCGGTGTTAACGAGTGTGTCTCGCATGTGCTAAATACACCCAAAAGAAAATTGTAGATTTATCAATGGAGACTCGACCCTACAACACGCACTTTCCCCTCCGTCCGTTTCCTCCATCTACAACACATAAGCTCCGTTGGGGTATTCGTGGAACTCCGGGTGCGAGAGGAACCTCCAGTATCCGAAGTCGTTGCAGCAGGTGTAGACGCTGACGTGGGTGAAGGTGCGCGTCCTCTCGGCGGTGTCGGTGTAGGAGATGATAGGGTCAGTCTGGTTCCCGGTGCCCTCGCCGAGGCTGGTTTTCGTGGTGTTGGTGGTGGTGGTGATGGTGGTGGTGGTGGTGGTGGTGGCGGTGGTGGTGGTGGTGGTGGTGGTGGTGGTGGTGGCGGTGGTGGTGGTGGTGTTGGTGGTGGTGGGTGGGCGGGTGTGAGGAGGGAGTAGGGGGGTAAAAGTGAGTTTTTTTTTAAGATATTCAATTTAATCTCTATTTCTCTTATTTTTTCATCTTTTTCATCTCTATTTTTCGTTTGCTTTCATCTGTTTATCTCCGTTTCTCTTTTTTTTTATATCTATTCCTTTTATTTTTCCTCAATCTATCTTGATTTCTCTCCTCTCTATCTTTTTAATTATTTTAGTTTCCCAACAATGAAACTCTCAGAAGTGAAGGAATTATTCCATGGACAGACATATAGATAGAGACAGATAGATAGACAGAGAACGAAAGAAAAAGAGGAGGGAGAGAAGGAGAGAGAGTGACATACAGGCAAACAAACAGAACGACAGACAGACAGGCAGACTGACAGACAGACAGGCAGACCGACAGACAGACAGGCAGACAGAAAGGCAGACCGACAGACAGGTAGGTAGACAGAGAGGCAGACTGACAGACAGACAGGCAGGCAGATCGACAGACAGTCAGACGGGCAGACAGACCGACAGACAGACAAGCAGAGCGATGGATAGGCAGATAGACAGGAAAACAGACAGACAGAGCGACAAACAGACAGGCAGACCGACAGACAGGCACACAGAATGGCAGACCGACAGACAGTCAGACGGACAGGCAAACCGACAGACAGACAAGCAGACCGACAGACAGGCAGACAGACAGGCAAACAGACAGACAGACAGACAAGCAGGCCGACAGACAGACAGACGGACACACAGAAAGGCAGACCGACAGGCAGACAAACAAACAGGCAGACAGATTGGCAGAAAGACCGACAGATAGACAGACAGGCAGACCAACAGACAGACAGACAGGCAGGCAGTCAGACAGACAAACAGGAAGAGCGACAGACAGCCAGACAGAGAGGCAAAGAAAGAAACAGGGACAGACCAGCAGAAAGACAAGCCACACGACCAGTTTTTACCTAACAGAAGTTCCCTCGATGTTGATCCAGAATCTCCGGAACTCCGTGGTGCTCAGAATCCCCGGCGTTTCCTTGATCACGACCCAGGAAGCAGTGCGTCCGTTATACAGTCTGGTCTTGAGGTTGTCGTGTGATCCGAAAGCTGGGAAGAAAATGGAGTGTTTCTGAAGTGTGTACATCGAGAAAGAATGGTCTCCATAAGGAAGCAAATATATTTACGCAAGTACACACATATTCGCATAAACACATACATATATGCAAACGCACATACACACACACATCCGTTAAATACGGACACGTACACGCACGAACACATACATACTTTAAGGTCTACATAATCTCTAAGTACAGGCCTATACGCTATCCAGTCTCAGGAAAATAAGAATTGGCAACTCATCCCGCACTCTGGAGATCTCCGATTCGCTGAGTTTCTTTTAAAAGAGAAATAGTAATGAGGTATTAAAGAGAATACATTTCCTTAAACAAACAATGAAAACTACCGCTCATGTCAGTGCCGGGTAAATAGAGATGGTGACTCGATAAAAACACCGGGCGGAAGGCAATGGCAAACCACCGCTCTAAATTGCTAAGAAAAAATCATGGAAGCCCATGATCGTCAAGGCCGCGGTGGCCGAATGGTTAGAGCGTCGGACTCAAGACTGTCACGACGGCAATCTGAATTCGAGGGTTCGAGTCACCGACCGCCGCGTTGTTCCCTTGGGCAAGGAACTTCACCTCGATTGCCTACCTAGCCACTGGGTGGCCAAGCCAGCCCAAGTCAAGTGCTGGTCCCAAGCCCGGATAAATAGAGAGAATTATTACCTAAAAGGTAACACCGGCGCTCTCCGTGGAAAGGAACTGGGGACCCTACCACGTACTCACTCCAAGAGCATCACAACATGAAAACTACAATTAAGTATCATACTGTGACCACGGCGGCTCAGACATGAACCTACCGTTAAAAGAAGAAGAATTAGAATGGAATAAGAAAAAAAATAATATAATAAAAAAATGCTTAATCGGAGAACTTCAGAATTCGGGGGTGAGTTGCCAATGTTTCCTTTTTTTCTGAGATCGC